>NW_023998454.1:306486-350802 GCF_014805625.2 Glossina fuscipes | reverse complement strand
AATATCAAAACCATCAGCAATGGCAAAGCCAAACTTGGTTTTGCTACTGCGGTTGATGCCAACAACTTCATAATAAACAATGATTTTGGTCCAAAGTCTTGCAAGGCCTACATCCCTAGAATTTTCACAGAAAAATTTGGGATCGTAAAAAACATTCCACCTTCAATTAAGGAAGAGGACTTTCTCAACTTAGCTACCTCTGATATTGAAATCATTTCTGTTACAAGAATCCTCAGAAGAGACCCTGCAGACAGAGAAATGTTCATCCCAACAAACAGCCTAAAAATTGGTTTCAAGGGTAAACTAATTCCCAAGAGTATAAAATTCAACTATTGCAATATTCCAGTTGACTACTTCATTCCTTCCGTCAGGCTCTGCTATAATTGCGGCCGATTTGGTCACATCGCCAAATTCTGCAAAAGTAAGGAAAGCAGATGCCTGAACTGTGGCAAGTCACCGGCCTGTCCTACGGACTCATGCCTCTCAATCAAATGTCTAGGTTGCGGGTCGCTGGACCACAACGTAACATTTCGAGAGTGTCCAAAAAGAAAGAAAGAGGAAAATTTAAAAAAATTTTAACCATCCAGAATTTATCTTTTAGAGAATACAAAGAGAAATTCTCTAACAACCCATACAATTTACTTGAAAACTATGACGTAAACTTCCCAGCAATGAAGGACAGCAATGCTCCTAACAATATCAGAGACCCTACTATTGATACAAATAATATTTTAATTAACAAAAACTTCAATGCAGTTTTAAAAAATAAAACAAGTATTCCCAAGTCCTTGCACAGAATGTCTCTCAAGACGCCCTCGACTCACAGTAACAAGTCGCAGAAGCCAAAAAAACCTACCCCGCCCCCTGAAAAGCATACTTTCATCAATAACCATAAATCCACTGAAATGGAGATAATTCTGAAAAAGATTTTCAGGATTCTCTCCATCTCTTCTCAAGAAGACATGCTTAAAACCATCCAAACAGAAATAAGTTCCCTTAAATCAAAATTTGATCTTTTAAAACAAGGTACATCTGGGTCGGCCCTATCATGTTCTAACATTTCTCATGACGTCCTTCCTACAGTATAACATACAAAGCTTCAGGCGTAATGCCCATTCTCTGATTTCGCCATCTTGAGTGAAATCTTTCTGTCCGATGAAAAAATTTCCGATCTCAAAATCTCAAATTACAACTCCGCTTATAAATGTAGAAGTGACGGCTATGGAGATGTTGCCATCCTTGCCAGAAAAGGCATATCCTTCAAACAAATCCCATTTAAATCGACTGCTGACATAGTCATTATCAAAACCTCTTGTCTAAAACCTAATATCGTCATTGCTGCTTGCTATTTCAAGCCCAACATCCCCATTCAATCTTTCCGGGATGACTTTAATCGTCTCTGTGATATGCTCAATAGTTTCCACAATGTCATAATTGCAGGAGATTTCAATGCAAGACACCCTTGCTTTGGTGACTCCGTGTCAAACAATAAAGGCAAAGCATTGCAAGAAATCATTAAAGCTAGTAACTTCTATTGTCTGAATGATAATTCACCAACCTATTTTCACTCTACGACCAACAATTGTGGTAGCGTGTTGGATCTTACTTTCACTAACGCAACCCATCTCACATTCAAACGGGAGGTTAAAAAAGAAATTTTCCTGGGAAACAGCCACCACCTTCCTATTCTCTTTAATGCCACCCCTATTACCTCGTACAAGATAAATGACTTTATCTCGAGAAAAAAACTCCTAAATAATCTTATTCACGTATGTCTTGAGCCACAGGTCGAATCTATCCAGTGCTCATTTCAACAAGAAATAATTAACGCCAAATCCGACATCCAAATCTCGAATTCCTACTCACCAAAACCTTGGTGGAACGAGCTGCTCACTTCACAATTCCGTAGATTACAGGCTGCTAAACAAAAATTTTCCAAATACCCCAATATTTCTAATTTTGAAGATTTCAAGTTATTACAAAAAGAATGGAAGAAATCAACTAGAAAAGCCAAAAGATGCCATCGAGCCCTCGTTATCGAAGAACTATGCTCAAATAGCAATACAAAGCCATTCTGGAAATTTTTAAATGGTCATCGCACCACAAAAAAGAAATACAAGCACCCCATTTGGGATGATCTCAACAACAAATCCTACCTTGAATGGCTGAAAGCTCAAGGTCCCTCGACATGTGGTCTCCAAACCTCCTTACTTAACTCTCGGATGGAAAACATCTCTCCATTCTCCCTTGATGAACTCATGCACGTCCTTAAGTCGAAAAAGAAGTCCACAGCAGCAGGCCATGACGGAATCAAATATGAAATGATAAAGGTCCTTCCCATGCCAAGCCTTCTAACCCTGCTATCTGCTATAAATGAGCGCTGGATGACCAACTCGTTTCCCACCGTTTGGCGTACAATTAAAATAGAGCCCATTCCTAAACCCGGAAAAGATCTTGAAATATTCACCAACTTCAGACCCATATCCCTCTTGCCTGTTCTTCTAAAAATTACCAACCAAATGATTAAAGAAAGACTAACAAAATTCCTGAATCACTCACACCTTCTCCCGTCAAGGTCCTTTGCTTACCAAAAAAATATCTCCACCGGTATGTGCCTTAATGAAGTCCTTTTCACAATTGCAAATGAAAAAGCAAATGGGAACCAGGTAGTCATGCTTTGCTTAGACATTAATAAAGCTTACGACTGTGTAAACTTAGCGAAACTGGACCAAATTCTATCTGATTTTAAAATCCCGACACAAAATAGGCATTGGGTTCTCAATTTTCTTTCCTCGAGAACTCTCGTATTAGATTCACATACAGTCGAAGTTTGTGGAGGCTTACCTCAAGGTAGCTGTCTCAGCCCAGTTCTCTTCAATTTATACACAGCCGGTTTACATCAATTACAGGACAATTCTACACATTTATTTCAATATGCTGACGATTTCCTCATCATCTCTGCTGGAAAATCATTAATGGAAGCAGTCCGTAACCTCGACACTAAAGCCAATCTTTTTCACAAACTTTGTGCAGACTTAAATCTAACTTTCAACCCGGAAAAATCAAAAGTCGTTCGCTTTGCTAAGGGTCCCAAAAAAATTTTTTACATTACAATCAATGGTATAAAAATCAGTCCGTCTTCCTCAGAGTTTGGCAACTCTGCGCGTGTCTTGTAGTCGCGTTTTTTTCTATCAACAAATATTAAAATTTTTTTTAGTTGTATTTCTTAGCTTTTTGCTTTATTCGTGTTTAAATTTAAAAAATTCTCTAAAAGAATAAAGTGTGAATTTATTGTATATGAATTTATTAACCATATATGTGAAAAAATCATTTTGGTTTATTGTAAGCAACAATTGAGCTCTTGGTAAAAGTCTCTCTTTTTGCCTTTTAATCTGTGTTTACAGTTTCCGTTAGTTTTCGCTCTATATTTACAGTGGGCAGGGAAGTGAGAAATTTGCTTTAATTTTCCTGAAAATTTGTGCCGTCGAAAGATTATTATTTTTTTTGTTTTTCTTTTTCGTTTTTTTTTCTTTCATAAGCTACTTATTTTGTTTTCAATGGACATGGATTGTTTATTTACTCCACGTCGTGCGAAAACTGGCCCTGAATCTGAACGATTCATTTCTTGCTGGTTGTGTGATCGTTTTGGACATGCAAAGTGTGCTGGTATTACCGGCCGTGCTGCTGATGCAGTCCTTGACCCTTCTAAAGGTTTACGATGGTCATGTCCTGACTGTAGAAAGCGGGACATTGATTTCTACAAGCTCTTCACGGAGACGAGAAATTGTTTCTCAGATTTGAGCAAAAATCTCGGCTCTGTGTGGGAGAAGTTTGAATTAATCAAGACTAGGTTTGATGAATGTCGGTATATTTCGCAGTCATCTTCCTCACCTGCTAACGTAGTCTCAACGCGTAGCGTAGCGTGTGGTTCGTCACCTCCTAAGTCCGTTTCGTTGGTGCAAGTTAGCGGTTCCCTAAAGGCTACAAATAATGTTAGTGTTTCTGCTACGGCTGAGTCGGTTGGTAACATAGATGTTACAAATAGTCCGAGAAATCCTTCTGGCTTGAGCTATGCTGAAGTGGCAAGGGTATCTCCTCTCATAGATGTCACTCAATCTTCTCAGGCGTCATCGCCCAAAACTAATAAGGGTAATAGTAAATCGTCCTCTCCTCCTCGCTGTTCGGGTGTAAATGCTGGTCGCCAAACTGAGCAAGCTGCTCGTGCAAGTGTGGTTACCCCCTCTATATTTTCCCCAACTCATAACTCCCCATCCGTTAACCCTGCTGCTCCCAGTACTGATGACATATGCTTGAAGGCAGTTCCTCCCAGAAAGGCCATATTTGTGTCAAGACTGGCACCAGATACATCTGTTGAAAACATAAGGGGTTATCTGGCTGCGAAAGCCCCTTCTGTCAATTTAAAGCGAGTTAGTATTTTCAAACTGGGTCCTTCTCAATCTAGAGCTATCTCATCTTTTAAAATTCTAGTTCCGACCGAAAATATGGATTTGATTTTAAATAAAACTTTGTGGCCGGTTGGATCATTAATTAAGGAATTTATCCCTCGGGACCGACCCCGTAATGCGAATGCATTAGCTCTTTCCCCTTCAAAAAACTAAATACTCCTTCAGCCTCATTTTCTCTCATTTATCAAAATGTTAGGGGCCTAAACTCAAAAATTCGTTCTACCTTCCTAAATTCAGTGAGTACGGAGTTTTCCTGTCTGGTCTTCACTGAAACATGGCTGAAGCCAGTTCTACATTCGTCGGAACTTTTCCATAATTCGTTTCAAGTTTTCAGAAACGATCGTTTGTATCGCAATGGTGGTGGTGTTTTAATTGCTATTTCTACGGCACTCCCCACCTATTCGTTTGAATTTCCAACTACTCCCGATGTTGAATTTATCGCCATTCGAGTGAAATTTCCTAACAAACACTTATATGTGACCTGCTCCTATATTCCCCCAAATTCGGATATCTCTGTATATAAGAAACAGGCCGCCCTCATTTGTGAAGTGGCCAAGCAATCTAAACCTACCGATATAGTCCTTGCGTTGGGTGACTTCAACTTGCCTCAAGTCAATTGGTTTTACAGTGATAGTTCTGGCTGTTTGATTCCTTCCTCAACGTCTGATAAAGCCGTTGTGTTCTTCAATGAATTATTTGATAATAACTTAGTTCAATACAATGGTACCCCTAATTGTAATGGGAGATTTCTTGATCTCTGCTTTGCAAATTTTCCTGAGGTTTGCGTTAATCGTTGTTTTCCGTTTAGTTTACCTGAGGATCCATATCATCCAGCATTGGGTGTTTCCTTTCATTACAAGTATGTTGGTTCGTTGAACCTCTATAACGTTCCAAATTCAAATTTTTCATATCAACGTTATGATTTCCATAAAATCAATGTTTCCATACTAAAGTCACATCTTTCTCATTTTGTGCTCGATTTCTCTGAGGGAAGCATTGATAGCTTACTGTCGTCGTTCTACAATGTATTAAATCAAGCTATTTCTGCATCCGTTCCGATCAAGCAGTCCCGTCCTCGAAGTAAGGATCCCCCGTGGTTTAATAAGACAATTAAATACTACAAGAATAGGAAAAACAACTTGTTCAAAAAATTTTCGAAAAGTGGTTCTTCTTTCGACTATTTCGCTTACTCTGTTGCAAGGCATAAATTTAATTCCCTCAACCGCCAATACTACTGCAGATACCTTCAGTTTGTTAAATCCTCCTTGTTTTCTAACCCTAAATACTTTTTTAAGTTCGTTAATTCCAAAAGAAAAATCTCCATAAATCCGTCGTTTGTGTCTTTTAATGGCTCCGAGTCGTCGGATGATTTTGAATCCTCAAATCTCTTTGCGGAATACTTCCGACAGAACTTTTCAACGGCCAATTTTGATTTATCGGAAAATTATCCATATTCGATTTCTAATTCGGTTTCAATTCCTAACTTTGTTATATCGGAAAATGACGTTTTTGAAGGATTGAACTCTCTGAAATATAATTGTTCGCCTGGACCCGATGGGATCCCCTCATGTGTACTTATATCTTGTGCTGGCGAGCTTTGTGATGTTATCTCAAAGATTTTTAATAAGTCTTTGAATTTAGGTGTTTTCCCTTTGTGTTGGAAGACTTCTTTCCTTATTCCTATTCACAAAAGTGGTAGTAGGCAACTTGTAGAGAACTACAGAGGCATCGCCAAGTTGAGTGTCTTACCTAAACTGCTCGAGCGAATTGTGGCTCAGCATATAGCCTTTTCCATGAAATTGTATATTTCTCCTTTCCAGCATGGTTTTCGAAAGGGAAGATCTACGGTGACCAATCTGTTGGAGTTTACTTCTCATGTTTTCAAGGTTTTTTCTAGTGGTTCTCGCACTGATGTCATTTACACCGACTTTAGCAAGGCGTTTGATATGGTTAATCATAGACTTCTTAGATTTAAAATCCAGACCTCTGGCTTTCCTCTCTTCTTAGTTGAATGGTTAAGCTCTTATCTGTATGGTAGATCATTCAGGGTTTTGTTTAACCTCATTACCTCGGATGAATTTCCCGTGACGTCTGGCGTACCTCAAGGTAGCCACTTGGGACCTATTTTATTTAATCTTTACATCAATGATTTGCCCTCCGTGATTAAATTCAGTAAGATTTTAATGTATGCTGATGATGTGAAACTGTTTACTTCTTTTTCCGTAGAATCGCAATCACATCATCTTCAAAGTGATTTGAACAATTTGGTTGCATGGTGCTCCCTCAATCTTCTGAAGCTAAATCTAAATAAATGTAAGAAGCTTTCTTTCTTAAGAAGGAAGTCGTTTAGTACCCAATACTTCATTGATTCGCACAGGTTGGAAGACGTCGATTCGTTCATAGATTTAGGCGTTCTATTCGATTATAGGTTACGTTTCAATTTGCATATTGAGTCCTCGTTAAGCAAAGCTAGGTCCGCTCTTCGTTTTATAAAGAGGTGGTCCAAAGACCTTGATGATCCTTATATTACTAAAAGGCTTTACACGTGTTTGGTTAGACCTATTCTTGAGTATGCCTCTGTTGTGTGGTCTCCTTCATATAGATGCTACGTTGGTTCAATTGAATCTATACAAAAGCAATTCTTGCTGTTTGCCCTTAGGAATTTGGGTTGGGACCCGATTTCCCCTCTTCCACCCTATGAAAATAGGTTGCTTCTGTTATCCTTACCGTCACTCGAGAAACGTAGATTTGTTCTTGGGGTTTCCTTCCTAATCAAATTAATAAATGGTGCAATTGATTCGCCCGCATTACTTCGTGAGATTTGCTTTAATGTCCCTAACCGCTTCTCTAGGCACTTTATGTTGATAAAGCTTAGTCAATGCAAATATAACTTTGAACTGTTTAACCCGCTCAGAGTTGTTTGCAAGAACCTAAATGATGTCTATTATCTATTCTCATTAACGGACTCTTTAAAGTCCATTAAAGCAATTTTGCTCAACAAGCGCGATTTACCTATGTCGTACTTAAACTGATTTAACCTTAGATTTTGTCATTATGAGTCGAAAATTAATTTGTTGTTAACAATTATCGGTTGCCAAGCTTATGCATGTTTGCGATGGCTTAGGGGTTCACTTGCAATTTGGTCCTGTATTGGTTGTGGGTGTGGCTCTATGCTAATTGTGTACATGCTTTTTTTTTTTTTTTTTCCTCCTTATTTGTTTTATTGTACTTATACTAAGTTTTATTATTAAATAATTTTAAGATTTACTTAAGAGTCAATTGAACTCGACTGCTATTTTGTTTTAGTGGAGTTTCTTGTATAAGTGGAATAAATAAATAAATAAATTAAATAAATTAAATTTTTGGGCAGAATAATCAACTCAAGTTTAACCACGCATAAGCATTACAAGGATAGCCTCGAAAATTGCAACACAGGCTCAAATGTCATCAAACTTCTGACCAACATTCACACCGGACTCCCACCTAGGAAAGCATTAAACGTTTACAAATCTATTGTTAGATCCAAAATTGAATATCCCTACTCTACATCGTGTAACGCTCCTGCGTATACATTAAAAAAAATACAAACCTTTCAACATTCAATCCTAAGAGGTTGTACCGGTTTGTCCCCCTCAACACCAACGTCAATTTTACGTTCCATCTCTTATGAACTCCCCGTTGCTGAGAGAATTTATCTTGTAACTGCAAAAGAGCTTCTCAAGGTAAAAATCTTCAAACCTGCCTTCTTTGACGAGGTCGCTTCCAGACACAATCATGTCATCAGTAGTTACTCTAACTGCTTCAAAAAATTCAGTAACATCTTCAATAAAGTTAACTCAATACCCTCCTGGAATAATATTATTCATGATAAATGCGTAGTTGAATTAAACTTACTTAATTCAATCACCAACTCAAAAAAAAATCGATCAGGGTCTTGTCTTCGAATCGCTTGTCTGCAAAAACTTAACCACTTCGTCGAAAATAACTTCAAAATATACGCAACGGATGGATCTATCAATTCGGACATCTCTAGTTTTTCAATTATTGAATACCCAAACTTACTTATAGGAAAATTTAAAGTTCTACAAGAACTATCATCCACTTTCATTGAACTTCTGGCCATCAGACAAGCAATCATCCACGCATCTGAAATTAAGCTGAAAAAATTTGTAGTTTTCTCTGACAGCAAATCTGCTCTAATTTTAATCAAGAACAAAGACCCATTCAATAAGTATGTCTTCGATATCTACAACCTTTTAAAAGACACAAGTATTGAAAAATGCCACATCATCTGGATCCCAGGTCACTGCGGTTTTAGTATCAATGAAAAAGCTGACTTCCATGCTCGTCAAGCTAGGTTCGATGGTACAGTTTTGTCCATAAACTACCCCCCCCCCCCCAGCAAAGCTTTCCTGCTAGTCAAAAAACTCATCATAAAAGAATGGAAAGATGAGTATCATGTTTTAGCTAGAGAAAAAAGTGACCGGCTGTTCTACAAAATTTACCCTTTTTTGACACCCACGCTTCTACCTAAAGGAATTTAAAGTTCTTCACCGTCTTATGAGTAATCACACCTACGACAAGGTCTATTTTAAAATGATCAAAGTCTCCTCCTCTGACATCTGTGAGGATTGCAATATTACTGAGTCTGCCGAGCACCTTATTTTTGAGTGCAGGAGGTTTGACATCCTTAGACAATCTTTCAGTATATTTAACCTGTATAACAATCTATATGAAATTTTTCGTGCTGGTAACTTTAGGCATTTGAAGCAACTGACTGCCTTTATCAAATCAGCTGAGTTTTCATTCCAATTTTACATTTAGTATTTCTATTACAATCACGAATCGCCTACACTTTTTCTTTTATCGGCATTATTAGCCGGATCTTGACAGTACAGTAACAAGGACGGTGATTTATGGATTGACAGCGGAACAGAGCCTCTCATTGCGAACACTCTGCCACATCAGTCTACCTATGCTTAAATTTTTTCATCAATCGCTCTCAACTTCGTTTCTGGATTATGGATCTAACATTAACTTAACTGGTCCAATCCATCTCTAAACAAACAAAAAAAAAAAAAAAAAAAAAAAAAAACACCCGATTATAAATTGCGAAACCAAACGCTCCATGTAAACTCACACTTCTAACATTTATTAGTCTTTCGTTTGCTTATTTTTTTTTTTTTTTTGTTCTTTGTTTCTTCCTCCTTTTTTTTTTAACAGAACCCAAAAATAGTGTGGAATCTTTAAATTTTTCTTTCTTCATGAAGCTCACTTTAATGCACGCTACCACTTTTCAACGTCACCTTAACGCGTTTCCTTGGTCTTCTAATCGTTGTTGTTTCTTCCTTTTAGTTAAATTTTGCTTATCAATATTTTGGCATTTAACGCGATTATTTGCATAAAAGTTTGTGCATATCCATAGTAATATTTGTATATGCTTTACTAGCAGGCCTTGATTTCATTTTTTTTTTCTCTTCCTAATATTCTTAAATAAGTTTAAGCTACACTTTGGCTTGAACCGTAACTAGCTCTTTTCTCTTTTTACTAATGCATTTAATGTTTCTTTTTTCGCCTTTTCTTTCAAGTTAATCTATTTTACTCAAAGAGAAAACCATCTTAAAAGAATTGTAGAAATTTTTCTTTAGATATTTTCTGCACAATTTTTGTTTTTTCTGTTTTTTTTTTCTTTTCGTTTGCACCTCAATGCTTTAATGCATATTCTACTGTTCTGTTTTCAAAGTAATCTGTTTTACTAACACAACATAATGACACATATCAGAGTATTTTGATTTCTATCAACTATAAATTTTTCACGATAAATCAGAACCTTTCGGTTGTACTGCCAAAACCAGACTCCCCCGCTCACTAATCAAAAAAAAACCAAAACCTACTCTTTTCGCATGATTGCTTCTTTTTCCTTTTTTTTTCTTTTTCTCTGAGTTGGCTACCTAGCGGCTGCCCGCTATTCTTGCAAAAAAAAAAGACCAAACCGCAAAATCACGCGATTTTGCATAAAGGGTTGCCGTTATTGCTACATTTTCGGCAAAAACAGACCGACTGACACCCTACCCTAAGTTTGTTCGCGGACGTTACAACTGTTTACAACTGTTTAAGACTGTTTAAGACTATTTAATAAGTTTATTATATCGTTTCCTAAAAACAACCAAGCGAAATCAACATTAGTATTAATTGTAACATTAGTGTAATTTTACAAAAGTTATAAAGTAAGTAAAGTAAGTATGTCCTTGGAATTTCTCCACAGTACCAATTTTAGCTACGTCGGCATCAACAAAAAGGTCGCGCAAATGTTCAACTTGCTTTATGAACGGAGTTATGATGCCAATGGGTTCCGGTTTAATATCCTTATGATACCATTTGACTGTCATTAGGAAAACCTTCAAAAATGGAATAAATCTTATAAAATACTAGAGGGGATTCTGCTTTTAAACTAAATACAACTTACGTGATTCGCTTCGTAAGGATTATACCACGACGGTGAGTCTTCTTCCTGCATATCTTTACTATGCATTAATTTGAAAAGGATTGCGAAAATGGAATGTACGTTTGCGCTAAGATTGATGCAGCTATGAGTGATTTAAAAAGCATGCCAAAACTGCATTAAATTAGGAAACATTGGTTAAAAGAAAGCTCATTTTCATTTATCCTTTGAAATTCTACTGATTTTACGGACTCGCGATGGTCAAGTATTAGGTCGATTATTTGGGCGTGTGAGCACCAAGCATTACAGATATGACGTTGAAGGTATTTTCATGATAATACCGTTAGCTCCACCAGATGCCGCGGTAATGACTACATATTCCGAGCTACCACTGAGACGCCAAGTGACGTGCGATAACTTAAAATCTCCCAGCGCCGTATTCCACTCCACGGAGCTTGGGTTAATGAAGTAAAGGATTAAAAACATATTTTGCTTAGCAGTTTTCACGAGAACGGCAATAAATTGAGGAGTTCGAATTTCAAGCATATATGACTAAGAAACAATTATGATGTCAAGTAAAATACCGCCTGCAGCTTGATCTAATCGACTTTGGAGTTAGAAACTAAAAAACAAAAAAAAAAAACTGGACGATTACATTCTATCCAGATTTGCGTAAAAGCCATGCAAGAAAATGTTCCCCGGTTTTTACCAAGATTATATTTGTCGCGCGTAATGCGTTTGTGCTGTGCATGTATGTCACTACAATACCTCGGTTGCTTGGTTTCTGTGTGATGAAATGCAATAATTTCAGAAACAAGCGCGCATAAATATAATTTATAGCACTAACATATAATTTAAATTAAGAATTTAAATTTTTACTTCTAGCGAAATTGTGTGAATCGAATTTTTATCCTTAAAGCATTTGCACACTTACCCCATATATATCATATGATAGATCCACGTTTTCAGGTTCATACATGCGTATATGCAATGGTGGAATTTCATCTCCTTTCAAGAATGTAATCATTGCACATTAAGGTACAGGATCGTTAAGCTCCCTATCCTTACGTGTTAACGTTGCGATAAGAGCATCTCCAGTTGGTTTTCCGTGGGGATTAAAATAAGTATCAGCAAATTCCATTATGTCATTAAACACATCATTTCTGTGTATGGCTTTTGTTAGTTCAGCTATTTTCCGTCGTATTCTAAGACATTTTCTCGCCCTATATTTTCCTCGCTTTGTACGATCAATATGTTGTTGAAATGTTGTTGAATATGTTGTATCGGATGATTATTGGTGTCAGTAGGAAATCCGGATCGTGTACCACTCTAAAAATTTTTCGGGCTTGCAACTTGGATGTTGTTAAACTAATGCTCTTCCAATTAATCCTATTTTATAAAAGAGAATGTGTGTAGGGATGGGAAAGTCGTTTTGCTTTATATATTGGATCACCTTTATATCCAGCTCACTTTTTTTTATAATTTTTACGAAACGTCCGCGAAGCACTGCAACAGAATACTAGTGAGGCTACAAGGGCTTCGCTTCTTTTTATAAGCTTTTGCGCCGTAAACGTTTGGTGCGGTTTTGCATTTTAATAGCATTTTTTGTCGTACAATTAATAAGTACGAAAGAGAAAGAACGTACATTGTCGCTAATTAACAGCTCTACTGTTATTACTGCCTGAAGTTCCTAAGAAATTCAAATTTTCTATTTTGAACGAAATGTATCAACATTTTATCATTTGTTTGTCTGCTTTATCGTTTTAATTGAAAAAATGCAAGTCGCGCCGGAAAATTTAATTAGCACGGAAATTCCGCATATTCGACAGCGAAATTATCAGTTATCCGGTTATTTACAGTAATGACATGCATTCGGCGCTGTCTATTATACTCTATGTAATAAGCAGGAAATTTCCTATATGGCGCTATGTTTGAGAAGCCGTCTTTGAAAACAAACTTTTGTTTTTCTTTGCTGTTGAGGAAAGAGAAACATAGCATACACATAATTGAGCGAAGCATATATCATCGTTTTAACCTACATACACATTTACACTACTGCTCATATGCAATTAAAAACATTACGATCTGTACACTTTCGCTTTTGTAAAAATATGATAAATTTTCATAGTTTGATAACGTATGGGTATTTCATGTCGCCAGAAACCGAGCTAAAAAAATATAAAGTTTCTTTTTCCAGAGACATAGAAATTTTTATGCACATGCGCATCTCACTAGATCTGCTATTGAAATAATAATATTAATACGCGTACGAAAAGATTTTTTTTTTTTTTCTTTTTTGATATGTTGAATGGAGATGGACTAAGTCAAGAGATTTGTGGTTTATATGTCCAGATAATAAACTGTCGTAATTTTTGGTCACAATTATGTACAAAACGTAACAAAAAAAGAGCGGCCGTAATAACTGGAGCCAGCATGTTAAGTGTAATTGTGTATATGCGTGTAATTATCTTGTTGAGTTCTTGAAAGTTAAACAGTGTTGCAAACTTTGGCTGAAAACGAAAAGGAATGCTATGGTAATAGAAGATGATTGAACGCAAAAACGGAAGAAAAAAAAGGAAAGAAGACGAAAAAAAAAAATTCGAATAGGATAAATTAGCTTTTCTAATAAAGCAAGTTAGTTCCCCGAGATGACGTACATTGCTGCAAAGAGAACGAGGAGACAGCCATATAACTTGAAAAACCTAAAGGAATCTCTAATGCCGTTAAGCCTGTGACATCTGAAGATTAGATGCTCAGCAGACTCAACAACATTGCAAACTTCACAAACATCACATAGTATAGCGCGAATCATTTTTAAATAAACTTTGTCATAAGTATGACCACTGATGAGTCTATAAAGAATTTTGATTTCCCACGAATTAAAAGAAGATACAGAAGGTTTGAATTGAAATGTTTAATTTAATTTATAGAAAAGACGATTGGATTTAACGCGCGCGATTTCTTTAAATTCGTCGTTTAGCTGATGAAGGATGTGGTTGCGAATTGCCTCGAATTGCTTCATTGGGAGTGTATTTGATGGACATACTTGTCCCATCAACACGAGCTCTCCCTCCATGAAAGTTGGCTTTTACAATTAAAAAAAAAAGCCGCAGTGGCCAGGTACTCAAACGAGGTGACATCCACTTGAGATTCATGCAACATCTTGTGAATATCAAACACATATTGATTTTCTGCATCTCTTTTATTTATTGGAAGTAGAGCTGACTTGCTGTCAGAAAAAATAACAAACCTTCTGATACCATCGGAGATAGCAACCTTAATAGCATGTGAAATGGCGAACAACTCAATAAAAGTCGACGAAAGTTCCACTTTAACTCGATGTACTGTTTCAGATAGATGTTTCACGACCGAGAAGCCAGATACATTATGTCCGACGGAACCGTCGGTGGCATATATATCGTAGCCGTTGTTGTAATAAAAAAGGAGCTTTTCTTGGCATAACAACCTCATACAAGAGAAGTTGACATTATGTTTTGAGGTAGAGATCCAATAGAAATTCAAGGGAGGAATTGAATCTAACTTATCAAAAATATGACGAAGTTTTTGATAGCAAAAAGTATAGCTGCAAGTGCCAGTATCACTGAAAGATATAATTTCCTGAAAAAAGGAAGGATTTATCATCTTGACTTTAATTAAGTCTTTGGCAGTGCAAAAAAGGGCTCTTTCGGAAACCGGCCATTCACCAGATATGACATTGAGAATATGTTGAGGAGTTGAGGGGGTCAGTTCAGTACAACGCTTCAACATTCGGTTTTCAAATGCTTGTATACGTTTCTCAATATATTTTGGGCAACTGCAACATGTGGAATGTCCAAATTCAATTTTGGACCTGACTAGAGATTTGTAAACGGTCAAAGCAGTTTTGGGAGGCAAGCCTGCCTGATTGTTTGTATGAGTTTGATGACGTTGTATTCAGACTGGCAATCTTTGAACGCCTTTTCGTAATGCCCATGAAGGGTTAAGCTGTCATTTAAAATTCTCCCAAGAAATCGAAGAGATTTTACCTGTTTAACTTGGGTACCTTTGATAAGAAGTCTGATTTCACGTTTAGAACCTTTGGCAAAATAAATAGTATTTGTTTTGGTGGGGTTAAAATATAAATTAAGATCAGCGCATGCATCGAAAAAGAAGTTCGCTTTCATCGAGAGGTTATTGACAGCAGCTGAAAAAGATGAGTCCGCAGATACAATTACGAATTGCATATTGAAAAATAGGAGTTTTGTCATCATGAAAATCATGCACACAAGCTGCGTATAGATTGAAGAGTATTAGGCTTAAATAACTGCCTTGTGGGATGCCACCACATATTTCAACTTTTTCGGTACCCATCACTAACACACGCTTGGATAAAAAATTAAGTATCCACAGCTGCATTTGAAGGGGAATCAAAAGGTTTAAGAGAATTCTACCAAGCTTAATCAAGTTGACACAGTCATAGGCGTTGCTGATGTCCAGGAAAAGAATTTTGCCTGCTTTTTTTAGCTAGCTATGAGTTCATTAACGCACATATTCGTAGATTTGCGTTTTTGATAGGCGTAAGAACGAGCTAGAATAATGTTCTCAGTTTTCAGGAAAGCAGTTAGTCTCTCCTTAACCATGAGGTTGATAGTCTTTATGAATACAGATATCAGTGAAATTGGTCTGAAGTTACTTAAATCATTTAAGTCTTTACCTGCCTTAGGAATGGGAACTATTTTGATGCATCGCAAATCTGAGGGTTTGAAGTTGATGGACCAGCAGTTATTAATTGCATGCAAGAGAATGCTAAAACTTCCTCCAGACAGTGCTCATTGTCATACTTGACTCCATCACAATCTGCAGCAGTACCTCTCTTTCTGGAATGTAAAACATACATTAGCTCATGCAATGAAAAGGATGTGTTGCTGAGACTACTAAAAGAAATTGAAGGTATTGTAATCGGATTGACACTTGGAATGTAGCTCGTGAGCACATCCAAGTATTTTTATGGTTAATCCATACAGCACAACCGCTTAAATTTCGACTAGCATGTCGATGACCATTGATATAATTTCAGAAAGAACGTGGGTTGCCGTTACCACATAAATCTTTAATCGCGATAGCTCTTTGTGTCCTTTTCGCCTTTCTAACTGCAAACCTCCATTTTTTCAGTGTTTTCATATATTCAATGTAGTTGGCTGGATTGGCATACTTACTCATTTTTTTTCTTGCCAGGGAAGAGTTCCACCAAGGTTTTTGTGAGAAGGACTCAATGTCAGAAAAGTTGGTTCTAGCAGACCTGATCACAGACTTTTGAATTAATGATAAATCAGAAGGAAGATCAACTTTAGACAGACATAAGGAAGTTGCGTGAAATGAAATTATCTATTTTCTTAACGGAATTGTTACAACTGTGGAATAAAATAGGAGAGTGCTGATCTTTGTCAATGGAAACATTGGACGTGTTCCAGTTGAAAGATAAAATAGTTGAATTCGAGAAAGTTAGATCCAAGACACTGCTCGCCGTGCGACCGCTCCGGTTACAGTGAAAGATAGTATTGCCATTATTTAAGACACTGAAACTGCTGGAATTGATAGCATTTACAAGGATCTTGCCTTTGTTGGTCGAGACTTGATCGCCATACAGGCGATGTCTTGCATTAAAATCTCCAGCTAGAATCACATTTTGGTCACCGTCAAGAAAGTCGCATAATCTCTGAATCTCATCACGAAAGGTTTGCTCATCGAGACTGGGTGGAAAGTAGCATGAGGCTATAAAAAGATTCGGTTTCAGTTTGATGGTTTTGATGATGATGATGTCAACGGCAGAGTTATAGGGAATACGTCTGAAATTGACACCTTTCTTAACTAATATACTAACACCACCATAGCCATCATTTCGGCATTTGGTGGCTGAGGCATAATTCGAAACTTTAACTTCAAACCAATTTTCATTTTTCAGAAAAACTTCACTTAAGATGCAGAAATCAATCTTGTTTGAGTTTAAGTAAAAATCCAGAAAAGATAGGTTACGTCGGGCACTTTGAATATTATATTGTAAAAAGGATATCATGTTGAAACTTGAGAAAGAACCTCAGCGGATTTCCTCGTAGTACTTGGTGCTTGAACGGTGCAAGAAATGGCACAGACAGACATTTTTTCTTCAAATTCTTTAATAAGATTATGAGGGATCATCGGACGGATACTTTCTTGAATCGCAAGAATTAATCTTTCAAGTTCTGAGGACCGCAAATAGTTGTTTAAAATTTTCGGTCCAAGAAGGCTTGTTCCAGACGACTTGGGGGTGTATTGGGAGAAGGCTTGGTGGGTGAATTGATAAGAGATTTGGAAGGAACCAATTTCCTTTTGACGACAGCATTGTATTTATTTTTGGTTAAGATTTTGTTGGCATTTTGATTATCAACCTTGGTCAAAATTGCAGACGTGTTCGCCAGTGGAGGTTAATTAGGGCAACACTTATTGAGAGCGTTGTGCTCACCTGAGCCACAGGACAAGCACTCCATCGCCTCACAATTTACACACTTCGGAGACTTTCCACAGTTAAGGCACCTGCTCTCTTTAGCTTTGCAGAATTTAGATACGTGACTGTATCTGCCACACTTAAAGCACTGCTTTAAAGTGGGTACAAAGTACTCGACCGGCAGATAACAATAGTTAAATTTTATTGACTTAGGGAGGGCTCTCCCTTTGAAGCCAATTTTGATGCTGGTTGTGGGAATCCACTCATCTTTGTTGTTGGGATTTCTTCTTTGAAAACGGACAGCGGACTTAATCCGAATATCGGATACGGCGTTTTTAATTATATCATCGACACTGTATGTTTGTGGGATGTTTGGAATGACTCCCAATCTCTCAGTGAACGACCTCGGTATGTACGCTTTTCAATTCTTTTTATTAAATTCATTATTCATAGCAAAATTGTTGGCATTGGCAGCGGAGCTGAAAAGCAAATTGGCTCTAGCCCTGCTGACAACTTTTAATTCTTTTAAGGCGTACATACTGAAATCCTTCAAGTAATCATAGAAATAGAGATTGGAGTTAATATTGATGCGATTTCCTTCTGCGTCCGCGCACGTTTCGACAAAAACGACAAAATTGCAGTTGGAAAGGCAATCGTACAAATTAGTCTCGAGATTTGTGGCGGCTGTGGCACCCAAATCAGAGGGCTTGTCGATAGCCTGTTTACTAGGCGCAATTAAAACGTTTGTAGTTATAAGATCAGACCCAGTCTCCATAGGGAGACGGGCCGATGTTGTTTTGGTTGTTATCACGGGGAACACAAAAAAAAAGAAAAAATCACAACGAAAAAACAAAAAATTGAATATATGTATTGCTTCTTAATTTTTCTCACACGAGAGATTCCTCTTCCTTCACTCCTTTTCTTCCTTTAAAATTGTTTTCTTTGGTTATTTTATTACTTTATTAAACCTCTTTTCCTTTTTTCAAGTATTTATACTCTCTTTTTTTTTTTTTTTCTTTTTTTCACTAACACCGGTAAACACAAAAATTATCCAGCTGCCGTTTGCAGAGATGATGTGTTGTATCAAGTGTGAATGAAATGCGAATGGCAAAAAGATTATATTTAACTCATTGCCAAAGGGAAAAATTTATTTTCCCTAAAAATATTCCAGCAAGTAGAAATGTTCTAAAATGATCAAATACCAAGGAGGTGTCATAAGCACTTGTTTTATTTACTTGGTTAAATCTAATAAATTTATCTAACATAAATTCTCTTAAAATTCTATTAGAATCACCCCACGTAGGAAATTCGTACATTATTTTTAAGCAGGTCATATATCCTACTTTAATTAAATTCTAATTTTTTTTCATGTTCTAATCTTAAATTACAAAATTTGTTGACTATTTCTTGGATAGTCACAAATCTTTCATTGATTTCCGATTTAATTTGCAATATGATGAAAATAAAATATGTGGGTGCTTTCATTTTATTAAGATGTTTTATGTTGTAATTTAATATTCTATCTTTTTGAGATAAAAAGCGCTCTAAATAATAAAACTCATCGAGATAAAGGCAACTAGATTTTCTTTTTCTGCAGTTTATTGGCAAACTTTTATCAAGGGCAGCTGAAGATTTGTTTTAAGTTAAACTGAATTCATAAGCATTAAGCTGAGCATTGAGCACAAAAATAAGATTTTGGTTGTAAAAAGAAGTTAAAAACAAAATGAAAGGACTTTTGTGAATGTTAATCTCAATATCAAACCTACTTTCAATAAAAAGTACTGCATGAATGCTCATTCGTCTCCAAAAATAAGTATTTTCTTTACAAAGATTTTGTCAGCTATTTTAAGTAACATTATTAAAGTTTATCTTTGCTTCATATTGGAAATAAAAATGAAGGAGAAATCGTGTATTAAATACAGAAAAGTGGAGGTAAATGTTTTATTATATATTTATATTTATATATTACTTAGTTACTTTCTCATACTTTAGTTTAGATTAAAAAGGAACTAAGTGCCGCCTTCCACTGCCTCATATAGTGACGATTTGCTGTATGTGTAAGAAAGCATTATAATCAGCAGAGGGAAACTCATGAATAAGGGGGTACCTAATGTATTGGCCACAGCGCGTAGTGTTTTGAATGATTGGAACACGGAAAAATTAAATATTGCGCTGAGCCACCTGAGGAGAAATTCGATGATCCACACATCAGTGTAGCCATTGTTCACGAAGATGCTCCTGCATTGAACGTTGACGGTTTTGAAGCTATGGAAACTGAGATTCTTAATAAATTCGATGTGAAAGAGCAAGATGTCATGAAAGTCGATAGTACTGGACCAGTTGAAAGTAATACCCGCGAATGTGACGTAGAGGATGATAAGGAAGAATATGACGCCGTTATTAATGAAACGAGCGTATCAAATAAGAGAGGGAAATGTAACTTAGAAAATGTAACAAATCAACAACAAGAATGCACAAAGAATTTGTGAGGGTGAGTTAGCGTTTTGGCTTTGAAGATATTGTAAACAAAATTTTCATTTCTCGTTTCTTTCTATAGGTAATCAAACCTTGAATAGAAGTATGAAGCAACAAATGAAGAAACGCAAAAAAACAAAGCGCTTGTATCGAAAAGAAAGTGAACAATATAGCTCAAGTATTAGATGGCTTTACCTTAAATACTTCGAATGATAAAAAGTACGACTTTGATACAGATTACATGATTGAATAAAGGGCTTCTAGCGGATTTTATAAATTCTTGAGAACATACATATGGCTTTACTAGAAATATACATAACGTTATAGAACAAATGTGTATTTATTTTAAGATGTTTAGCGAATGATAAAAATTTTTTTTAGAGGTAAGAAAGTTTTTAATTTGTGCAAGTACAGATAATAGTGTCCTTTTTTGAAAAACTCTCGCGACTAAGGCAAATCCAAACATTTTTAGGTCAGCTGTGTGTTAGTATCAAATGTGTTTAAATCGACAATGCGCTTTAGAAGCGTCCATTTCCTTCTCATGGAAATTGGTCCCGGAGACCATTCTTTAAAGATTGTATAGGAGAACTATACTTTACCGACCCTGTTATTTGAAGTTTGAATGCTATCGGTTTGTAAACGGGCTAAGCGAAATATGAAAATTTTTTTTTTTTTGCTGTGCGGATGGCAGGATGTTATGGTAGGTAGGCAAGGACGAGTAGTAAGCCGTTCAAAAAAAGATTTAATTTTATGATGAAAAATAAGTGTAAACAAAGATTTATTCACGCATTTATTGAAAAAAAAAAAAAATGTAATAATATACATTCTATATAAACACTAAAAAAGCTATAACTATAAAGTATTTGAATAGGAAAAAGATACAAGAATCCATGGATAAGAAAAATACATTCAAATGTCATTAATCAAATAAAATGCGAAAAAACAGCAAAACTAATTATAATAAAATAATCATTTCTCGCTTCTTTAGTATATGTTATCCAGCCAACTAGTATTTATAGCGATAGATGGCCACACCAGCAATTATATGCAACCACGGCCAGTTTTCGGTAGTAAAGATCTTTTTTCTGGTCTAGTAGTTATATTATATACTAGACACTTATAGTAATCACAATGGACCTCATAATGTAAGTTTTTATACCTTCATTATTTCAGAGATTTTCTTCATTTTATATAGATTGTGTTAATTCCTCACAATGTATGGAAACACTATACAGTGAAGAATATTGTCGTCTTTTCTGTTTGATTTTCAGCACCAACATCCATATTTAAGTGCGATGGTTAACAACTCCACTTGAAGCTATGATCACGACCGTGATGGAACAAATACCCAATTAGCCGGTTGCGAAGTACGCTTTCATAATTACAATTTTGACACACGCATCAGTATACGCTGCAAAAATAACATTTTATCTGTGTCGACCGATAGGGGAACCGTGGCGAATGGAAGAACTGCTTTGTCGTTAACAATGTAGAATTACCTACGGGCTATTTCTTCGGTCAATCGGCTACTACCGATGATTTATCGGACAATCATGATATATTTAGTTTTAAATTTTATGATCTAGACTCAAATGTAACGGTATGTGGCAACTAAGTTTAATTTTGCTCGTGAAATAAAATTTTTATAATTACAGCCCGAGATAATAATGGCTCGTGCAAATATTATACCTAACGCTAAAACATTTGAGCCGCCTCAAGAACATAAGGATGATCCGAAATCAAGTATGTCGAATGCGAAAATATTTTTCATTCTATTGTTCGGCTTGTTGATAGCGGTTGGAGTCGCCATTTTTGCAATTTCTTACTTCAAGGAAAAAAAATTCACGTTTCTACTAGTTCAGCTCATATACAGGTGCTCCTGGGCCATCCGTAGAATACGCGTGCGAATTTCTATCGTTATAACATCTGTAGATCATGAGTAATGAGAAAAAATTTGAGCCAGAAACTGTTTTTATTTTTGGCAATGTTGCCTCGCAAATCGAGCCTAGTAAGACTTTAACTGCAACTGCTTCCAATGAAAAACCTGTTCCACCATTAATCAAAAATTATATTGCGAAACCTGTTACATCACTTGCCAAAGATAATATTGAAAAAACCAAAGCAACTGCAAATATTGAAAAAATTAAAACAACAACACATATGCTAAAATCTAATATACCAAATTCTCCAGAATCTTCAGCTCTCAACTTTAATCAACAAATCACAAGTGGTAATGAATCCATTCTTTCATCCATTAATCAACCTTCAAAAACCAAAGCAACTGCAAATATTGAAAAAACTAAAACAACAATACATATGCTAAAATCTAATATACCAAATTCTCCAGAATCTCCAGCTATCAACTTTACTCAACAAATCACAAGCGGTAATGAACCCATTCTTTCATCTATTAATCAACCTTCAATTTCAAATTATTCACGTGCGCCAACCCGTTGCGCTTCAAATGCACCAAATCACCCAAATACAGATTATTCTGCTGGTAAGAATAAAACATTCACGAAAAATTCCTATAGCGACCTTCTCGACGGAGACGCTGACATGTCAACTTAACCCTCCCTCCACTTTGCTTACATGTCATTACAATTAAATAAAGTTTTTAAAATTCTACAATGGAACATTAAGGGACTTATTAATAATTTTGATGAACTCCGTACACTCATAAGTGATTTTAATCCAACCTTTTTATCGCTTCAAGAAACCCATTGTAGAAGCTCTTTTAATCCTATTCCACCCAAATCATATACTGGATACTTCACGAATGCTGATCAAAACAAGGAGTAGGTATTTTTATAAAATCAAGTATACCTCACAAACGCATAAATTTAAGCTCAAATATACAAGCCGTAGCGATACAAATAATGTTAAATATAAAATTTACAGTGCTTTCGCTCTATATTCCACCTTCGCAATCGTTTTCTCAGCAAGAACTCTACAATTTATTCTCTGTACTTTCCCCCCCCATTAATTATATGCGGCGATTTCAACAGCTGGAATACCATCTGGGGCTCAACAGTGAACAACACTCGCGGTACTGTTTTAGAAAAGGCCTTTTTTCAAAGCAACCTTTGCGTTTTAAATGATGGAAAACCAACGCACTTTTCAACTCATCATACTTTTTCACGTATTGATTTAACATGTTGCTCTCCATCACTTCTTCCTTTGGTGTCCTGGTCTATTTCTGATGATCTACATAATAGTGATCACTTTCCAATCATAATCGATCTTAAACTTTCAACGTCCTCTGCTACTCCAACAAAACAGGCCAAATTCCTCCTAGATAAAGCGGATTGGATCAATTACTCCAAACAGGTGGAGTCATTTTTGAATTCAAAGCCATTTAACGGAAACTGCAACCATGATGCTGCTATTATGTCTAAAGCGATTCGCACGGCTGCTCATCTTTCTATTCCTCAATCCAACACCTCTTTTAAACGAGCTAGGGTTCCTTGGTGGAACAACACGCTTTCGTTTTTGAGGAAAAATAAAATGGATCTATGGCACCGCTTTAAGAGATGTCCTGATCAGAATCACTTGTTATTATACAAAAAGGCCAATGCTCTATTCAGGAAGGAATTACGGAAATCAAAGGCACTTAGTTTCGAACTTTTCTCGAGACGAATTCACAGAAATACATCAATGAATGTTGTCTGGAACAAAATCAACAGACTTAATGGGACTTCAAACCTGAACGAAATTTCTGCCATCTGCACTCCCAATGGAACTTTAACTGACGCAGATGAGATTTCTAATTACTTTGGAAAAGTGTGGTGCGAATACTCCTCTGACAGCAACTTCTCCAGTGCTTTCATTGAAAATAAAAGGACTCCAATATCTCCTCCAAATAATATCGATAGATGTGCCATGTTCCTGGAAAATTGCGTATCTACCTCAGAACTTGGAAGTTGTCTCACCAATTTGAAGGGGAAGACACCTGGTCTAGACCGCATCTCATACCAAATGATCAGTGCTATGTCTAAGTCTAGTAAAAAGAAATTACTGGACCTATATAATACGGTATTTATGACTGAACATATACCCTACATGTGGAAACTGGCAACAGTTGTTCCAATTCCAAAGTCAAAAGATGTCTCCATCGCATCTGATTATCGCCCAATTTCTCTTTTATCTTGCCTCTCTAAGGTTTTAGAGAAGATTATGGCATCTAGATTATCTTGGTTTCTTGAATCCAAGAACCTGATAACAAAGCAACAAGTTGGTTTCAAGCGGGGTAGAGGATGCATCGACGCTCTGTTACATATTGATTATTTCACAAGCAAAGCAATTTCCGAACGAAATCACGTAACAATTCTCTCAATTGATTTCGAAAAAGCATTTGACAGAGTTGGTCTTCATGTTATCTTAAGACTCTTGAAATCATGGAATGTTGGACCCAAATTCTTCAACTACATCAAATCATTCATGTCGCATCGGCGGTTCAAAGTTAGAATCAACAATCATCTTTCTGATTCCTTTCCGCTAATGAATGGCATTCCGCAAGGATCTCCTCTCTCTGTCACGCTTTTCCAGATCGCTTTCAACGAAATTAGCGAAATTCTTTGCCGTGTACCAAGAGTGGAACATTGTCTCTACGCGGACGATGTATACATTTTTACAAAAGAAAAAGACAACACGAAAGCAATCAACATCCTCGAATCTATTGCCTGTGAGATCTCCACATTGGCAAACTCGTCAAGAGCTATAATCTCTATACAAAAATCAAAAAAAAATGCACATTTGTCGAAAACAAATGTGCGATGCAGGAAACCTACTGATGCATATTAACGACTTACCAGTACTAAATGTGCAGGCGCTCCATGTTCTCGGGCTCACGTTTTCAAACAATTATCGTTGCAAAGCACACTGCCTTCGCTTAAAAAACTCCCTTTTAACAAGGGTAAATTTCATACAGTACGTTGCTTGGAGAAGCCATGCGCATATTAACACTATCGCTTATCTTACCAAAATGCTTGTGTTAAGCAAGATTGACTATGCTTTGATAATTTATGGCAATAGCTGCAAATATAATATCAACTTCCTTAAACCGGTCTATCACCAAGTCGTTAGAGCAAGTTGTTATGCTTTTCGGATGACGCCCATAAATAATATTATAATTGAAACTGGTCTCCCAACTTTAGAAAATAGACTGTATGAGTTAAAAGCTAAAATAGTCCCTAAGCTTCTTAATTCAAACAAATCCATTCTCGGTGATGACGTAAGAAAGATTATTATTGCGAAGAAAATTCCAAAGTCACCATCTGCAATTGACCATTGTTTGTGCATCGCAAAGGAATTGAACATTCCCTTAAAAATTTCCCCGCTCTTTTGGTGTTAAACCTCCCTGGATTTTGAAAGACTGCTCTTTTGACATCTCACTGTCTATGCACAAGAAAGAAGATACTCCAAATTACGTCTTCAGGAATCTAATAGCTGAGAAAACCCAAGTATTGGACAATACTGGTTGGAATCTTTTGTACACAGACGGCTCAAAATCTGCTGGTCTGCCTCCTGCTTGTGCGGTGGTAGATGCTACAGGACGGGTTCTTCTTAACCACATATTTCATGAAAGCACTTCAACTTTCATAACCGAAGCCATAGCTATCCTTCACGCTGCCAACCTTGCTCATAAAAACAAACTCAACACCGTCATTGTTACTGACAGTTTGTGTGTATTACAAGCTACCCGGAACCCTTCGACTTCGAGATGGAGCACCATCAACAAATTAAGGAATATAATTACTACACTCGACGGAAAAATTAAAATGTTATGGGTACCAAGTCACATCGGTTTACTGGGAAATGAGCAGGCTGATGGAGCGGCAAAGTATGCTGCTTCTGCTCCTCTAATTATGGATGATGTCATGGAAAAGTTGGATCTTCAAAGATACTTTGGAAGAAAAGTTAAAGAGAAAATTGCAGAAGGAAATTTCATCAACACTACTCTTGCATTAACCCTCCACCTCTATATCCAACAAATGTTGAGAAAACCAAGATCCAAACATTTTCGAGAATTCGCCTTGGTCATACAATTGCAACTCACCAATGGATCCTGAGAAGTCTTCTCCCCCAATCTGCTGTTGTGGACAAACTCTTACTATAAAGCACATTCTCTGCGACTGCCTCAAGTTTTCCTTGGCTAGAAGTATTGCATTTGGAACGATTAACCCTTTGAACATTCTACAATCAGCTTCAGAACAGAATATCAATTCAATATATTACTTTTTTAATGTTACTAAGTTCACTATCTAATATCCATTTATTTAAATTAGAGCCGATAGCCTGTGATGCTAGTGCTCAATGTCTTTTTTTTTAGTCTAAGAATTCATTTCATTAGTCTAAAATTAAAATAATAGTAATAATAATAATATTTTTGGCAGTAGGGGTAGCCTCAGATTATGTTTTACTGTGGTCGTGTCCTTCGGCCGATTGATTCCACTTTCAATATCAACCGGCGTGCGAGATCTTACAATGTTTCAGCTGAATTTGAAGTCTAAGGCTTTTTTTTGCGACCACAAGGATGTGTACCGCAGACAGAAAAAAAAAAGAAAAAGGGTTAACTCCAGAAAGTATTACCGTTCGTTGACAGTTATGAGCAACGGTTCGTAGACAGTTAGGAGCTGGAGTTGAATATTGAGAGTGATAAAACGCCGTTACTGATGCATGTACAGGCAGGCGTAAAAATTGCAGAGGAAGGCCAAATATGTGTATAGGGCGAGTTAGATAAAAGAAAAGAAACGAAGAATAGTGCAAAGCAATTAAAAGAGAAGTAAGACGGTTAAAGGAATGGCTAGTGCAAACATTTAGCATCAAAAGTTTTGGAGAATAATAATAATACTAATAATAATTTTGAACCTGACAAAGTAAAAGCAGTGCAACAGAGCGTCACAATAAGATGAAAAGCATAGGAAGAGTTACTTACCTCCAGCAATAGCAAATTTCCTATAGAGCCTTGATGCTGACCTTCATCACCCAAAAATTTTTTCTAAAATCTACAGGTAACAACATGTATATTTTGATTTACAAATGGATAAAATCATTTACTTAGTAAAATAGATTTGGCCTGCTGATGATAAGATCAATATATCCACCAGAGTGATGAGTTCTTATTTGTTGCTGCTTCGAGCTTCATGATACGCAATTGGTTGCAAGCTTTGGTCAATTAAGACTATTAGTTAGACAATTGGAATAAAAAGTAAAAAATATAATTAGCTTGCTGACCTTTTACAAATGCAGAAATATTTTTTTTGGTTCAGCTAAGTGAACAATTTTGTTTGCAATTTATGTTATTTTCAATTTATAGTTTTCTTCTTTTATAAATGCAGTTCTAAACAACCAATAGTAGCTTAAAGCAATCAATGCTAATGTAAAACGTGAGCAATTTTGCTTACGCTGGTTTTGAAAATTTAGAGAGCATATTTCTCTCACGTGTATACATACAGCGGAAAAGGTCGAAACCTGCCGAAAGGTCTGCCAGCAAATAAAAAAGGCCGTGAGCAATCCCTAAAATTCTCCCACACCTACAATCTACAAATTTAAATTTGAATTCCATGCGATCGTTTATATCAGTTTCATAGTCTTTTTCGACGTTAGTCTTTTTCTGGTTGCGTTTGTTCTAAACTTGGATTCCATACTTTTATTCGATATCCGAAGTTTTATATCTTTTAATTCAGTTTAATAATCCGTTTCCTGCAAATTGTCTTGAAATTCTTAAGACTATTTAATTCTAAGGAATATTTTGTATGGATATTTTGCTTTCTCCCGATATGGAGATTTTTTTACCATTCGCTGTTTGAAAACCTGCAGAAATAAAAAAAAATTATAAAAATAAGCATCAAAAAAGGGTGAGGAATCCATACCTTAGGTTATCTGCTTATTTGCTTGAAACTTAGATATATTGGGAAAGTTATTATTATTATTATTATTAGTATTTTTAATCTCAATTTCATACTTCCGTAATTTAGTTATTGCTATTCATCACCAACCGAGCCTAATAACCGAATTAATGCGGAAGTAAACCAAGCCTTTTTTCACTTACCTTACATACCCCATTGACACATTCAGCTCCTTCTTGATAATTATGCCGATAATATACAGCCGGTCGATAGCACATTGTGCCATTTATGACAGTATTGCTTAAAGTAGCAAAATATTTCATACAAGAGTTGTAAAAATTGTATGAGCAGTGCAATAACAGAAATTTGAAATTATTTGAGCAAGAGGAAGAATTGTAAAAATTGTGCCAGCAAGAGCAAGAATTGTGTGAGCAAGAGGAAGGATTGTAAATTGTAGGTAGAAAAATAACTAGCTAAGGAAGACTTTCAGTTATTGGAAATATCGTGGTATACTGTATGCGAAACCCAACTGTAATTCGTAATCATCTCCCAACATTTCGTCGTCATTTTGATTTTCTAACTAAAATAGTTTCAACGAAGTTATATTAAAATCTAAGGAAATAGACTTCGTCATAACTATTTGGTCTTGTCTTGTTCAAGTTGCGATCTATGCATGAGCATGCAACTCTCTCTGTCAAAGCTTTGAATATGTACCACCAAAGTACTTACACACGATGAAGGCATTTTGGTTGTGGGTTAATTCATATTTTATTACATGTGATTTTCATCACGTGTAAATTTTGAGAAAGAGAAAACATTTGGATATAGGAATGACTAAAATAATATCTTCACTCACTTTAATGTTATTTAAATGTTAAAATAGATACAATAAAAATCTAAAAACGCAAGTGGCAACGATCGAGTACGCTTTGGTACTAAAATTTTGCGAAGTTTATTTTACTCAACCAAATAAAAATGAAAAAATTAATTTGAAAATAAGAAAAAATTAAATTGAAATTTTCCAAACTTTTCAGATAATTAATGTGGTCTTACTGCCCATCATGAATACGTTTTGATGCGGTTTTCATTACAATTGGTAAAAGGGCTCTTCCTTTCCTTTTACTTGTGTTTTCATTAGTTTCATTTCTGATTCGTTTCGTTTCTCGTTAATTTTATAAGAGAGCAAAAGAAAACAAACAAAAAAAAAATAAGGTTCACTTATTGCTGTTAGTTGCAGATCAATATATACATATTTAACATATTTACATATCTAGATAAATATTACATATTTGTTTCTTTCATTATGTACATAGGTAATTTATTTGATGACTGGACAACAGTAAAAAGGTCATCTAATCTTTGCAATTACACCCACACATACATATATCGATACCTTTCATATTTCTTATAAAATGATCCACACGAAAAGGGTACCTTCAACCGAAATGGTACCCATTACAACCATTTTTAACTTGCGAAACCAAGCGTACAATGTTCAACTCACAATCTTAATATTTGTTAGATTTCATTTTTTTATATCTTCGTTAAAACTATAAAAGAAGGAAAAGCAAAGCAGTGGAAAAACTTTGACTTTTCTTCCCTTAAAAGCTTTCACGCAGCTGCTTTTTCAACGTCACACCTAACGAGTAGTCTTTAGCGACTAAAAGCTCGTCACCTTCTCACCGATCGAAGAGCAAAAAAAAAGGCTCTCTTGCGATCGAACTTTCACACGCTGTGATCTCTTAACTTTCAACACTCACGAAACTACGTTAGAGTTTAACGAACTCTCCCTTGCTTTCTCTCTTTCTTCTCTTTCTCTTTTTTTTTTTTTGGTTACAGCATCTGATAACCGCGTACATAGCCACGAAGAGGTCAATGAACGTCATACGGGATTTAAAGTTTTTTTTTCTTTTTCCTTTTTTTTTTGCTACTGTCCATGCATTCTAATGCAAAGAATTGGCATTTTCTAGGACCTATCTTCCAACTGAATAAACTGTACTCTGCACGTCTGTGTTTTGTTTTGTAAATAACGGAAAGGGAGCACCTTCACAACATCTTTTCTTTTCTGTAGTTTTAGGATATATATCAATACCGTATTATTTATATTTTTTTGTGAATAAACTTTGCTAGCTAGCTTTTTGCCGTTTATTGTTTTCACTGCTTGGTTAAACTTTGCTTATCAATTTTTTTAGTATTTAGCGCCGCTATTGGCATAGAAATTTTTGTTGGTACTTAGGGTAATATTCGTGCACTTTTCACAAGCACGCCTTCATTGTTTCTTTTTTCCTTTTTTTTTCTTTCCACTGTTAGCAAATCAGTGATAATTAGCAAAATTCATTTTTAAAACAATTTAGGTATGAACAGAAACAATTCTTCAAAAAACTAAAATATGCATTTTTTTAATTGTTCTTTTCCTTTTTTTTCTTCTTTGTACCAGCGGCGATTAAAGCATCCGTCGGCTTGTGCAGCTACCACTCGACTCTCTAGCAAAAGATCAAAAACTCACTCTCACTGCCTGCCAAAAAAACCTTTTTTTTTTTTCTTTTTCCCTTCTTCGCGTATAGCGGCAAGCCGTTATTCTTGTAATCACGCGATTTTGCATAACGGGATGCCGTTATTACTACGTTTTCGGCAAAAATAGGCCGACCGACATCATACCCTAGATTTGTTTGCGGACGTCACACAGTATAAGTCTGTTCAAATTTAAAGCGCTTATGACCGGGGATATAGCTTCTTTTAAAACCTCTATCACTCCCGGACCATTTAATCAGGTCTTGAGGAAAGAACTTTCGTCCCCTGGTATGTTCGTAAAAAAATATGTCCCTTGTCAGCTTTGCGTATATAGCTCATCCTCTGATAAAGCAAAAGACTAAACACCGTCCTATCGTTTTTATATCAAAATGTCCATGGCCTCAACACTAAATTCTATAACATCGTTTTGAGCTCTTATGGAGCTTGCTTCGATGTTGTTGTGTTTACCGAAAAATGGCTGAAGTCCTATGGTAATGACAATGAAAATCTGTGTCCTGGATACCGAATATTAGAAAATGATAGGGTATTTAAGCCGGATGGTATTCTTCTAATTGATTGTTCCTATTAACGTTGATATCGAGTTTATCTGTACACAGGCATATCTAAAGGGTTTATCGTTTTATATAACTTGCTCATACATCCGTACAGCTCCAGACATCTCGGTTTTCAAAACGCATTTGGAACTAATCAAGCTGGCTGTCAATTATTTAAAATCAAGTGATACTTGTAATAGATGATTTTAATCTTCCCCAAGACTCCCGGAGTTTCGATGCGAAACTTGGATATTTTATTCCATCCTTTTACCCTCATATATATGTTAACTGAAGTCTTTGACGAGATTTGCAATCTTAGTTTGGTATAGATAAATCGAGTATTTAATATGAATGGTAGATTACTGGATTTGACATTCGCCCGCTATAATAACTTCAAAGTTTTGCGGGTTGGCCCTTTTGTACTGCCATAGAATAATCATCATCCTACTTTTTATATCGCATTGATTGATCCGTTCTCCTATTACTCTGGCAAGCTTTCTACACCTAGGTATAAATACTTGCTTAGTAAGTCCGATAATGTTATACTGAAATAAGTGAAATCCATGATGCAATTAGACTTTGAGAATAAAGAGCTTGTTGATATAGTGGATATTTTGTACGGACGTTCTCATTGGCTATTTCCGCATCTGTGCCTATTGTTCCCGAGTTTGGGCAACGTGATTGTCCGACTTGGCTTACTGCACATTTATCATCAATAAAAAATAAAAAAGTAGATTATTTAAACTCACTGGATCAATAGTTAATTACATAGCGTACTCTTAAGTTGGGTATGAGTTTAATTCCTTGAAGAAGAAAAGTTTCGCCTGCTATATTCTTAATATGGAAGGTCAACTGCTTAATGACCCACAGAAATTTTACGAGTTTGTAAATTAGAAGCGTAGAATAAGAGGCTACCTCTTCTTTTTGTGTTTATTTATTTATTTTATTTTTATTCACTTACACATGAAACTCAACTAAAATAAATTAACAGTCGAATTCAATTGACTCCTAGAGGTAAATCTTATACTGAATAATATTACAAACAAGTATGAAGAGTATAAGGAGAAGTAAAAAAAAATTACAATTAGGATAAAATAATAATTCGCGTAAAAATAAATAGGAAGGAAAAAAATAAAAAAAGTATGTACACAGTTAGAACAGAGGTAAAGATTCTTCCGCTCGTAAAAATTAAGATATCGGTTTGAAATTCGCTGAAAACCTTAAAAGATCTTGTATTCAAAGGTAGAACAAGTCAGTCAAATGACACGCCTTCATTGCAGTACAAATTGAGAACATTTCTGCTATTGTCACATAAATTTATAAGTAATATACAAATACGGAATCTAATTGTCCGACCGTCTTTCTGATCAAGCGGACGAAGTTAGCTTTAACGCATTATTCGTCGAGATTTGGCGGCTATAAAAATAAAATTTGGGGAATATAAACCAAAACGGAATGTGTTCCTACGACGATAAAAAGTTTCATGCGTCTGTATGTACGCACATAAATTAATTCTGATTAACTCTGCAAAATGCAATTAATTCTATATTTAGTGTATATAACGGAATTTGCATAAAACACTTTGCTTTAGCATGACTTAAAAGTCAATAACCATTACTGAGTTTGGGCAAATACCTTTATAAGCTTCTTTGCCTTTGTTTTTTCTTCAATTTAAGAAATGCTGTACGCTTTTATTACAAAAATAACCTTAACAAATGATTAAATGTAAACTTTATGTATGTACGAGCGCATTTAGAAAACGAAAATAACATTGAAATCACAATAAAAAAACAAACGAAAATCGGCTTAAAATAAACGGACATTTGAACAGGCATGTTTACGAGCCAATTTAGCTGCCCAACTTAGAGACGATAGGAAAGTGCAGTATATTGCTTAATTCATACATATAAAATAGACGATGATGATGTCAGTGAAATGGTCCATCAACGGTGAACAAATTAAAATGAGTTTTATCAAGCTTAGATATAAATGTTTGTTACTGTATAATACAAACAATAGCAGAGAGTAGCATCCATGATAAAAAGAGAAAAAAATCTATTACGCTTCAGCTGAATTCTGTACTACCCTCTTTTAGCTGTTGTTACAGATAAATGTTGCGTGTACTTACGAAGAGTTACTTGCTTAATAGTCGCGCTTTCATTTTTTTAAATAATTCTGCTGCATTACATAGATATATATTGGCTTTTTTTATGATTGTAGACGAAACTTTAAAGTAGTTTAACTGGCAAGAATTTCGAGATAGTTATCAGGACTGCAATCGATTGGCATACAAAAATATATAGAAACTCCTTATAGCGCTGACAAATCGAGACTCCGATGCGCATTTCTACGATTTATGAATTATAACATGATCTTATTTGGGAAATATAATTTAGTCTAGCAGGGATGCATGTATCAGTGCGTCAAATTTCCTACTCTCTGCACATAATATGAATGCATGATTATTTAAAATGGATATTTAAGCGTTCCGCATCAAAGTCCCTTTTTTACGAATAATATAAATTTTGCTAGTTGCTTTTGATTACATCGAATATATTTATAAGCTTCTGATTGTTTTATCGAACTTATAATTATTGAAAAAATATCCAAGATATCCAATATTCGTCGAGAGACATTCTTAAGCAATCGGTCACGTCAGTGTATCTGTAATTTGTTGATGTCGAATAGGAGTTTGATCCGATTAAAGTCAAATCATTTTCATCGTAAATCTTGTATTATGCAATAAATATAATTATGATTGTCAAATTTCTACGCATATAGATAAGTTTTGCTTCCTCGTTATTCTTAACAGTAAATTTTGTACCGAGAATTGTAGATAGTTAGTGAAAAGTTGGCTGGATTTTCGTTCAGTGAAAACATATGCAATGTGGAGGAATAATTAAGGAAAACTGGTTGAATTACCGATATTATAACGTATAATTAAATAAATTTTTGACAAGATTTACAGTAACTTCTCTTGTAATTTTCTTGCCGTTATTGACATTTGGCCACTACTCTTGTCCCACAGAGAATCTAAATATAAGATACAATGAAATTAAGTAAACCTTATCTATCACATATGATTGGGTAATAATTATGTAATAAACAAATTTACCTCAAATTTGGTGTAAGCAAACTTGAAACAAAAATAGTCATTTGCAATGATTGTCTTTTAGGGGTCAACTACGATTAAATGTTGTTAATAGATTTCAATAAAATTTGTTAGTGTCAACAAGAAGCAAGACAGCAACAATTGTCCAAAAGGGAGAGTAATTTCACCTAGAGAACAATTTCAAATGCCGAGAAAACACATAGAACTAATACAGATATTTTATGTAGGTTGCCATAACTATTTGCTGCATACATTATTTCTTTAAGGTGGTACACATTTTTGATACACATTTTAGGTGTTGTCAGCTAAAAAATCACTCTGTGTCAACCAACGATGTTCTCCAAAGGCTTTAGTTCTTTGCTTCATTTGGGAACACGTACCGCATAGCATTTTTTTATTTTTATTTATTTATTTTAATTCTACTTATACAAGAAACTCAACTAAGCAAATAACAGTCGAGTTCAATTGGCACTTAAGGCAAAACTTATATTAATTAATATTAAAAATTAGTATAAGTACAATAACACAAATAAGAAGGAAAAAAAGAGAAAAGCATGTATATAACCAGCATAGAGCCACACTTATAACCGGTACAGAAACAAATTGCAAATGGGCTCCTAAGCCGTCACAAACAGACAAAAGCTTAGCAACCGATACTGTCTTCTTGGTCGACGGAATGTTTGGTCGAATAGAACCCCTAAATCAATGAACGAATCAATATTCTCTAACTTGCGTCAATCAATATTGAATGTTTTGCTTCTTAAAAAAAAACCCTGCATTTTTTTAGATTTAATTTCATAAAATTTAACGGGCACCATGTAACAAAATTATTTAAATCAGCATAGATTAAGATCTGGCTGGATTTAATCACTGAGGGCAGGTCATTAATGTATAAATTAAATAAAAGCGGTCCTAATTGGCTGCCTTAAGATACCAGACGTCACGGAAAATTGATCCGTGGCGATGAAGTTAGACAGAACTTTGAAAGATCTGTTATGCAGATACGAGCTTATCTGTTTCAGTAAGTAGCATGGGAAGCCAGGGGCGTGGAGTTTGAAGATCAATAACTTATGATTAACTAAGTTAAACGCTTTACTAAAGTCAGTATATACGACATCCATGCGACAGCCACTTGAGAAAGCCTTGAAAATATGGCAAGTAAGCTGTAAAGGATTCGCGACAGTAGATCTTCCTTTCCGAAAGCCATGATGGAGTGGAGAAATATAAGATTTAACGGCAAAAGCTAGATGCTGAGTAACAATTCGATCAAAAAATTTAAGTTAAGACACTTGACTTGGCAATGCTTCTGCAGTTCTCAACGTGGTGTCTAGTTCCACATTGGTGAATTAGAGTAAGGAAAGTGCTCCTTCAACACGAAGGGAAAACACCTGATTTCCAGGACTGATTAAAAATCATTGAAATAACACCATATAGCTCAACAGAGCATTATTTAAGTATAAGTATATATGATGGAATCCCGTTAGGTCAAGGCGCAGAACTGTATTTTAAAAACCTCAAACCCTCTACAACGGGGAATTAAAACTGGCCTAGATGCGGATACATTTGAAACGGAATTAGCAGTTGAAAAATTGCGTCGCAAGTATTCAGCAAAGGGATTTAAGGTTTCAATATTACCAGAGAACTTAGAGCCATTGAAAGAAACATGCGAGGGATGTATGGAGATTTTTCTTTTTATTATTGTATCGTCGAGGGTTCCCCAGCGGAGTCACCATGGCCCTCTTTTGTTTGTTTTATTTATAAATGCCCGTTTTACTTGTGTTCGTAATGCTCAAGTTCTGATGTATACGGATGATGTAAAACTTTTTCGTACGATAGATTACAGTGCAGACGAGCAGACTTTACAGTCTGATCTGAACGGGATTGCTTCTTGATGCTGCTACAATGCGATATTATTAAAACAACAAAAATGTAAAAACTTATCCTTTTCGTTGTGCCATGCGCTGCGTGCTAATTGTTGCCTTGAGGATGTTTCTAATTTTAATGATCTATAGGTGATTTTTGACCAAAAAATCCAATCACTTTTAGGGCTCATGAAGCGATGAAGCAAAGAATTCTATGATCGTTACATACATAAAAGAGTATATACAGCGTTAGTCACGCGGACGTTAGAGTACGATTCGGTTGTCTAATCACCTAACTATAGTTGCCATATGAGTCCGTTCAAAGTTTTTGAGTTTGCGCGTTACGCAGTTTAGGATGGGAACCTGGCCGAACTTATCCTCCGTATGAAAGCAGGTTAAAGTCAATTACTTTTCTCACGTTAGAGAAAAAACTTGTTTGGCTTCGTATTTTTTTTATTGTTAAGATAATAAGGGGTAATATTCTCTACCCGGGATTGTCAAGCAATTTTGCCATTAATGTTCCTAGTAGATTTACTTCACATCATTTGCTTATCCGATTATAGCATTGCACGGCGAATTATGAACTTTATAATCCGCCAAAGAAAGAAACAGCACCAAACTTTTTAGTCATTTCACTTAACAAAAACGAAGCAACTGCACAAAAGTTACCATCAACGAATTCAAAGAGTACACAAATAGAGGAAGAGAATTGGGAATTTGTAGAAAATTTTAATGAAATACTTCACTTTATCTGGAACGTTGTGCATTGGTTAGGAGCTATCCGAATTTGTTCAACACTATTGGGATGTTTTCTTATACATCATATGGATTTACGTCAGAGATTGTTAGGTGCACGCATGCGTATAGCTTGCTGTTCGTTAATTTATAGGAAAGTATGTTTACTTATTCTTATTTTCGCTGATTCTTAACACTTCCTCGACTTTGCTTATATTTTAGGTTGGGGAAAAAGGAATCCATTATTTTTATATGAACTTCAGGACTTTATTTAACATGCTTCGGATTGTCCGATTTGGGTCAAATATGCACCGTTTTGTTGTATGATTTGTTGCTATTTTAAAGGTAACTTCAAAATGCCTCTCTCATAGAAGTCCTGGTCTCTATTTGCAAAAAACTCTAGTAGTCGATTTTCACAATCCTCCCTAGATTCCAATTTTTTATCATTAAAGAAATTTTGCAATGCAAGAAAAAGATGATAATCGCTTGGTGCCAAGTCCGGACTGTATGGCGGATGCATTAAAACTTCCCAACCAAGCTCCCGAAGTTTCTAGCGAGTCACTGTAGATGTGTGTGGCCTAGCGTTGTCCTGGTGGAACACGACACCTGTCCTGTTGGCCAATTCAGCCCGTTTCTGGTCAATCGCTATCTTCAAACGGTCCAGTTGTTGACAGTAGAGATCAGAATTTAGCGTTTGGCCATATGGAAGCAACTCATAATAAATAATCCCCCTCCAGTCCCACCAAATGCATAGCAAAACCTTCCTGGTCCTTTGAGGTGCTTCACCGCTCTTTGACCACAATCGTTTTCGCACAGGGTTATCGTATGTGGTTCATTTCTCATCTCCAGTCACCATCCGTTTAAGAAATGGGTCTATTTCATTCCGTTTGGCCAACGCTTCGCAGATGGAAATTCGATCCATCATGTTTTTGTCTGTTAATTGGTGTGGCACCCAAACATCGAGCTTCTTTTTGAATCCAGCTTTGTGTAAATGGTTTAAAACTGTTTTATGGTCGATTTTTAGCTCCTGAGCGATGTTACGACTGCTAACATGCCGGTCAACTTCGATCATTTCTCCGATTTTATCGACATTTTCGATGACCGTACTACCTGTACGAAGTGCATCTTTAACATCAAAAATTCCTGAACGGAATCTACGAAACTAAAATTGCACATAATTGACTGTTACAGTATCGGAACCGTAAACACCATTCACAATTTTAGCCGCGTGGCTTGCATTTTCGCCTTTGTCAAAGAAAAACTGTAAAATGTACCGAATTTTCTCTTTGTTCACTTCCATTTTTAACCCGCTGTAACTCACAACTGAATGCACCAAACAAAAAACAGCAAAAGAATTTTTTTTACTGCGAAATGTCACCTTTCCAACGAGCATAAATCTGAAATTGTTTGATCGATACTTTACGAGAAATCTATCAGTGCAGCCATCTACCGAAAAAATAATGGATTTCTTTTTCCCCAAACTAATTTATATATGTACATGTACATGTTTACGTCGGAGCAAGGAAAAATATAAAATGTACTGTACTAATAGTATTTTGTTTTGTTCAGGGGAGGAAACTAGCTTAGGGATTTTCCATAGACATCATGGGCCGAACGAGACCATTAGGTAGGGTAGGATAGAGAACAGTCTCGGGCTGAAAATATGCCCGTTAGATAATATAGATTTCAAACTGGTGTAAGGGTTAAGTACCTGCTATTCCTTTAACGTCTGGCGGGCGTCCAAGAGATAAGATTTGGAAACCCCCCATATCTCCCGGACTAGCTAGCTGATCTAAGGCACGTACAACTGTCTTTGCAGTCTCCGATCCTCACAATGCGGCGCTAAACAGTGGTCTCATATATATTAAAGTCCTGTTTTCGATCTTTCGATTAGTTGAACAGACGTAAAGGATTCACAGATATCGCCTGTTACAGCACATAATGCCGCCGCTGGATTAAACGAGAAGCGGATTATTTGGGGTTAGTCTTAACAACCATTTTAGCAGTCTCAGCATAGCCGTTCTTAGGAGAACTTAAGCTGCATTTTTGGGCGAAGCCGGAAGGAGGAGCTTTGTGATCTGGTTGATCAAAACCAACCTTAGACGACGCGGGCGTATTGGGCAAAACGGCCTTCTTAACAGATTCGCGTTGAAATTACGCGATTTACATCCACGATATCAGAAACTATCTTCCAGATTTGAATTTTCAGGTTATAGGCATTCTCCTGGCAAAAAAATGAAGCTATCGAGTTCAAACCTGGCAGAAACATTGGAAATTCTTGTATGCGGGTCGGCATTGAAAATGGGGCGTGGAACAAACCCACAATCCTAAGTAAACCATTTTCCAAAGGGGAACAATTGTTTTTTACACATTACACACAAGCTGAATCAAATAAACGTATAAAAACGTAAACCTATATTTTATGAGTGAAGGTTTTTGTATGCAAAAATATCGGAAAAATCGGCCATGCCTACCCGTTGCCATAGTGTACTAAAATTGCTGTTTTCTACCAAAGCCTTTATGTTTCAAAACCGCCGTGAAGTATATACATTCTTTACCAATGTCAAAGTCGGAATGTACTTAAGTATGTCCGTCTGTCCATCTGTTCGTCGGTCTTTCTTCGTCGTATCTGTAGCAAAGATTGTCTTTTTCACAAAAACGAAGATAACACGAACAAATTTGTAAAAGAATTTGAAAATGGTCCAGATCGGGCAAAGAACACGTCCACAATGCAATCAAAACTGAGAATTTTCTTACTTTCTGTCTATTTTGCTCGTTACTCATAAATAGGGCATACTTAATACAACGTGTATATTTCCTTCTTTGTTCTATAAAAATTGAAAAAATCCGTTTTTCCCCTTTTGGCCTTTTTTAGAATAACGATGATAAGAATAAAGGATGGGGTCGGAGCCGAATACAATTTTCTTACTTGTTAATACTGAATATTAATTAACGAAGAACATTGTAGTCGAACAAGGCCGACAGTAGATACCCTACACCATTTCGCTTAGTACAGTTAGTCACTGGTGCTGGAAATACAGCATACTCTTCACAAAAGCCTGCATACTGGAGAATGCCCAAAATATCAGCTTAACACTAAGCCTACCATGCGCGGTCAAATCACCGTTTTTAAAATTTCGTTTAAAATTTCTCGCATACAACGTTACTGTATCATCATGTAGCTTATTGACTATTTCTAAAATATACATACAACCTATTTTTCAATATTTACAACTTTTTTTATTGTTTATTTTCCGAAAACAAATTATATTACGTCTAGTCTATCACGAACGGCCATTTGACCGTTTGAAAAATTTATGTTATTTACGACCATATTCTTCGATAATCGCGTTCTGGAAATTGTTTTACGAGTCTACAATGTAATTGTAGACAATCTACAATCTATTTATGGAACACGAAATTGAGTCCGTCATTTTTCTCGACAACTATGAGTCGAAATGACTTCGCAGAAAACATGAGATTTATTCGATTTGACAACAAAAATCAACTTACAAAACGATAAGTTCGTATTGATTTCCCAAGTTTGGTATAAATTTATCGAAAACAGTCAAAACTGTTATAAACCAGGAGCATATTTTGTTATAGATGAACAATTGTTTCCTACAACAGCACGTTATAGATTTACTCAATACATGCCCAACAAACCGGACAAATTTGTCATAAAATTCTGGTTAGCTTCCGATGTAAGTAGTAATTATATAGTAAAGGGCTTTCCATATTTGGGAAAAGATGAAGCGAGAGAATCATCAATCCCACTTGGAGAGTTTGTAGCTTTGAAATTAGCAGAACCATATACGGGCCATTAGAGAAATATAACAAATGACAATTTTTTTACAAGCGCGTCACTAGCGAGTAAACTTCTAGCAAGAAGAATTACGCTTTTTGGAACTATCCGGAAAAATGAAAGAGAGCTACCAAAATTTGCGAGACAGGCAAAGGATAGTTTGTAGCTTATGTGTAGAAACTTTGCAATTTCTTTTTCATTTTATTGCTTTGTACGTTTTAAAAAACTAATTAATTATAAAAGTGTTTAAATTTATTGTGACATGTTGAACTTTTTAGGTTGATATTATCTTGGTTTTTGCGATCAGCACTTGGTGTTAGTCAAAATGTGTCTTTCTGATTTTTTGCGTGTTGTTGTTTCCCAAGATCAGCCTTAATTTGCGGTCTTTACATTTGTTTCTTTGTTTACTGTGTTTTTAATCGTGCTAATTTAGGAGATCATTTTTGACGGCATGACAAATTTTTTGTTTTTTCTCGCTTCACAAGCTCTATTTTCGGCTGTTCTGCAAATGCAGTTCTGGATCCCTCCGAAGGATTACGTTTGCCATGTTCCGACTGTAGGAAGCAAAACATTTATTTATACAACCTTTTCACGTACACAAGGAACGGTTTTTGTGAATTAAGTACAAATTTCGTGTGCGGAAAGTTTGTAAGAATTAAAACATTGTTCGATGGGTACCGCTATGTGTGGTACTCACCTCCTGTTGCAGCCTATGAAACACCAAGTAGTAGTGTAGCGTACGGTACTTCGCCTGGTTCTGCGTTTAAATCTCATACGGCGATCCATGTTGCTAAAATTCTCTCTACCCCATCTCACCGTTTACATGGTGAGATGGCAGTTACCAAGATTTAGACTCAATTTGAGAAAACTAGACCTGGTAGAACTATTGTGTATCTCAATGAATTATTTGATCGCAATTTACTTCAATATAAACGTTATACTAATTGTAATGGCAAGCTGCTAGATCGTTGCTTTGCCAACGATAGTTGTAAACCGCTATAGTTGTAAACCGCTGTCCACCTTTTAGTTTAGCTGGGAATAATCGAACAATTTGTGTTGCCTTCTATTAGAGGCATGATGGTCTGTTGAACTACTCTAACGTGCCAAATCCAACTTCCTCCAATAAACATCATAATTTTAACAAAACCAATACTTTATCGCTTATCTTCGCACATTATGCCCGATTTCTTTACTGAAAATATTGAAACCTTGCTGTCATCATTCTATAATATACTAAATGTACCTATTTCTGTATCCATTCCGATCAAGCAACCTCGCTCTGGAAGCAAGTGCCTATTTAACAAGACAATTAAATATTACAAAAATGGGAAAAGCGAAATATTTCAAAAAATTTATGAAAAGGGGTTCTGCTTACGACAGTTTTGCCTATTTTGCCTATTGCAAGGCATAGATTTAATTACCTCAACCACCGGTATTATTGCGGATACCTTCAGTTGATAAACAGCTCACTTCATCTTCATCGAACATATTTTTTTAAGATTGTCAACTCCAAAAGAAAATCTCGTTATATTCCTCGCATATTTGTTTCAATAGCTCCGAGTCCTCTAATGCTATTAAAACCTCCAATCTTTTTGCTGTATACTTAAGACGAAATTTTTTAACTGCTGTTTCCAGTTTAATTGTTAACTATCCATATCTGGTGACTAACTAACTTAGTCTCGATTACTAACTTGGTCATTTTAGAAAAGGACGTTATAAATGGTTTGAGCTCTCTAAAATATAGCTGTGCGCCTGGACGTGAAGGAATTCCATCATGTGTACTTAAATCAGGCGTTTTTCTTTGTATTGGAAGAGTAGTTTCCTCATTCCAAGCCACAAATGTGAGAACTATATAGGCATCGCCAAGTTGAGTGTTTTACATAAATTGTTTGATCGATTTGTTACTTAGCATTTGGCTTTTGCTATCAAATCTTATATTTTTCCACTTCAGCATGGTTTTCGGAAACGAAAATCGAGAGTTACGAATCTGTTAGAGTTTACTTACACGCTTTTTCTAGTGGCTCCTGCAGGGATGTCGTATATATCGATTTAAGTGAAGAGTTTGACTCAGACAACCATAACTTTTTGATCGTCAAAGTCTGTGTCTCTAGCTTCCCTTTCTGGTTAGTGAAATGGCTAAGCTCTTATCGGCATAACAGATCATTCAAGGTCCTATTTAATTTCAAAAGTGAGGTCCTTCAAAACAGCCACTGAGGACCCGACGACCAAAATTTACGTTTTGATTTGCACATTGAGCTCTCTTTAAGTGAAGCTACGTCCGTGCTGGGGGTCATTAAGAGGTGCTCCAAAGAGCTTAAAGATCCTTACATTACAAAACATGTGCTTAGTTAGACCAGTACTTGAACAGGCTGTTGTGTGGTTTCCTTCCTGCAAATGTTATGCAGATTCAATTGAATCCATTCAAACGCAATTCTTGGTGTTTGCCCTTAGGAATTTGTCTGTTTGCCTCCTCATGAAAATAAGTTGCTTTTGTTATCCACTTGAGAAACGTAGATTTGTTCTTGGTGTTTCCTTTTCAATTAAGTTAATTATAGGCACCATCGACTCGTCTACATTATGTGGGCTATAGGCACTTCATGTTCATGATGCTGAGTCAGTGTAAATATAATTATGATCAGTTTAACGAGTTTAGAGTTATTTACAGAGACCGAAATGATGTCTATCATTTAACCTCAATTCCGGATTATTTACAGTCTATCGCATTTAAACCAACTTGCAATCCTAACGTCTCACTATAATTCGCAAATTAAATGTTGTTGTTACTGTTATCGTTTTCTTTTGCATGTTTTCAATGGTTTAGAGGTTCACTTGCGCCGGTTCATCTGCGCCGGTTGTGGGCGTAACTCTGTGCTAGATATGTGCATGCTTTTTTCTATCTTTTTAAGAATTTGTTTCTACATGAATTATTATGTAATGGTTAATCTTATTTTTTTTTTACTCTCTTCAAATATTTTTAGGCATTAGTTTTTAATAATAATTAGTGTAAGATTTACCTCTAAGAGTCGATTGAATTCGACTGCTAATTTATTTTAGTTCAGTTTCATGTGTAAGTAAATAAATAAATAAACACGTTTTTGACTAAAATTCAACAGAGTGAACTCCATACACTTTAGATCAAGCTAATATTCGTTCAGATTTATATGCACTTTGAATTTCGAGAACGACAGCATAACTTTCTCGACTTATATTACAATAACGTTTAGCTTGCCGAAGTTGGAAAGTTCTACATAATTGGTGTGGAATTGAAATTTTCTATTGAACTGAAAATCCTTATAATAAGTCTAATTCGGACTGAGCTGTTTACAATCATTAGCAAATTTATTTACCGAACATGAACTGCATGTGCTTAAACTGCACTTCGGATTTGCTGAAATGGCCAAAGATTTAGAGGCGTTTTTTGTGAAAGTTAAAAAATATTGCGAGCTTAGGAGTCTGAGGAATTACTAGTAAAGGCGCAGGAGTATCCTAGATCATACCTTGCGACTTCGTCGTCAATAACTGTTCATTTGTCAGTAGTAGTGCTCTCGGAAGACCAATCAGACCTTACATCACCGAAAACCAACAATAGTCAAAGCCCGACCCAGCCAATTACATGGATATCCCCGTAGGGTGTTATACAAGTACCTATCTGACAAAATGCAGCAGGTTAATCATAGTTGGGTCAGCAGTTTCAAGATGCCAGGTGCGCTAAGTCGTTTGAAACGTTCATACAATACGAAGATTTTTATGCTCTACTTATTAAGGAATCGTGGTCATCTGGTAATTTAGTCAGGGAATTCAAGCATGAGAGAAAGTTCGAAAAATTGACATTTTCCTTAAGCCTTTAATGATTATTTACCATCCCTACTTACAGTGCGATCAGTAGGCTTCTGCTTATAGCCAATGAAGTAGATTAGCTCATATCTTCTTAACAAATCCTGTAGAATGCTCTTCGACTCATGTCAGTCTTGTGAGTTTCAGGTATCATCAGGGTTTCCTCAGGAAAGCCAATTCAATTTCAATTTTCTATATATATAGTTTTTC
>NW_023998454.1:276542-306476 GCF_014805625.2 Glossina fuscipes | reverse complement strand
GATTCTGGATTGACTGGGTATACCCCGCCTAAGGAAACTCGTTACAATATATATTTCTATTCGTAAGCTTAATTGACCTTCTCCCAGAGATTTTACTTCTGATGCCTTATTGCAACTGAACGCAAGCGTTGTGTATGTAACGATTAAATTGAGCGATTTTGACATTGTGGAGTAGGTATAGCGTAATATATAAATATGGCTGGCAAAGACACAAAACAAGAAAATTATACAGAGCTCTTTAAACCGTTAAATGAATTATGTTAAACGAAATGTTAGAGGAGGACTTACGCTGTACTAGTCTTCAATTTAAACCACGACATGGTTTGCCCACAGTAGCTAAGAAAACCTTTGTTTTGTCAGCCTTATTTACGAAGTAATGTAAAAATTTTTCTTTTCAAATATTACTTAATTTACATAAAAACACGTTTTGTTTATAATATTTTGTAAAAAGAATTGCGAAAAGTTCTATTTTAACTAGAATTTGACTTAAATCCCTCCGAGACTTCCTTAACAGAATTCTGTTAATGGCTTACCAGAGCTCTGTAAATACGTTGGTTTGTCTTTTTGCTAATTATATTTAAATAAATAATGTAAATAAATAATATATTTAAACTAGTGTAAGTTTTATTCATACTATAGAAATTTTAAATCCCTTAATTTAGAGTGAACTTAACAGTTTTATTTTTTTAAAAATACGCAACTACCACGGTTATTTTCTATGAAATTATATCTCACTTCCATTACAAATAAATACGAAAGTAAACAAAAATTTATTGAATGTGCTGACTTATATTAAAACATATTCCACAAATGGCTTCGCCAATCGCACGAGGAGGCTATCCTTCAGCTGCGCCTAACATGTACGAGACACATCCACGTCAGCACATGCATTTACAACAACCATCTTAGGGTCAGTTTGAACATAACGCAAATAAATTCTATCAAAGGGACAGTAGCAAGTGTCCGAGTTCTTTGAAGATTATTACACCGGCATTCATGATCTGACCTTCAGTATGAAAAAAAAATGTCGGAAAGGGAATTTGTGAAGGGAATTAGTTACACCAAGTTTGGCAAGTTTTGTTTTTGCTGTAAAGACTAATAGCATTTCAGAACTGAAATCCGAGAGGAAAATTTATTGCGAGAAAATAGACAGAAAATAAGATAAATCAATAAAATTGAATTGTCTGAAAAGCGTGAATATTTTACAGAAAAGAACATGGTGAAGACTCTTTAACAGCAAAAGGCTAATTATAATAAGTTCAAGCGCAAACCGAATATGTTTAATAAAAGCGTCAAGCAAGAAACTTTTGACCAGATTGCAGTATCCAGTAGTCTTGTACAGCTAGCTATGTGCTGCGATGTCATTGCGTTGCATTGTAGCATTATCGATTTATCGCACTCTACCCGTTTATTAATCATTTATGCTAAGTGTACACTTTTATATTTCCACATAATGCAAGTCTAGCTATAACCTCAATAAGATAACCCAATTTAGCTACAACACGCATTACATGTAACAACCTAGTTTAATTCTACTATTTTGCTTAAGTTAACATAATAATTTATTATATCAGTTACACAGTTCACACACTGTTCAGTCGGGTCAGAAGTAAAGCATAAATTATTAAGTCAGATTTAACGTAGGAATTTAAAATCAACCAAGAGAATTATAATAAATAACAATTCAAGAGAACCGTTTATTGTGTTTTCACTCCAGCTTATTTTATCTCGGAGTAGATCAAGACACAAAAAGAAAAAATAATATATGTAAAAAGGAAACACATAAGTTCTTTGTGAACATGTTCTTCTTTTCTATGAATCCGTCAGGTCTGCGCGCCTGCCCGTGTCCACTACAAATTTTTCTTCTGGTACTGGATAAGCTAAAATGGGTGCCGCATATAACAGCACTTTTAGCAGCGTGAACGCGTGCCCTTTTGATAGTTTAGTTTGTAGCTTAGCCATTTCATTTATTAAGGCTTTTATTTCACTTCTTGAAGCGTCTGCATCTTCTTCCTTGACATTTATTCTGGCATCCAACTGGCCTATCGCAATAACAACTTTTCCTTCCAGCACACCACCTTTGCCTATGAATTGCTGGCACGCTTCGTCTAAATGAGTTTGTAGGATTCCCTGATTTTCCTGACTTTTCTCGATCTTTTCCGTCGTCCCGTCAATTTTCGATTCTATTTGTCGTTGTCCTGACTGTATTTGCTGTTGGACTTGTTGTTGCCCTTGTTGCATTTGCTGTTTTTGTTGTTGCATTTGTTATTGCATTTGCTCTTGCATTTATTGTTGCATTTGTTGCATTTCTCCCCGAGAAATTTTTATTTTGCTTATATTTGGCTAAGAAGTTTTTTACTCAAAACACTCGTAGGATTATTCTCTGATTAAATAAATTTTTTTTATTATTATTTTATATTTTATTTTTAATATTATTTTATCTTATACAAAAAGCAAATAAAACGAAAATTTGAAAATGTAACAAATATCAATTTATTTATTTATTTATTTATTTATTTATTTTAATTCTACTTATACTAGAAACTCAACTAAACAAATAACAATCGAGTTCAGTTGGCTCATAATGCAAAACTTATATTAATTAATAATAAAATTTAGTATAAGTATAATAAAACAAATAAGAAGAGAAAAAAAAGCATTTACACTATCAGCATAGTGCCACACTTACAACCAGTACAGGACCAAATTGCAAATGAACCCCTAAGCCACCGCAAACATGCATAAGCCTGGCAACCGATAATAATTTTCAAGGATATTTTTTTTTTTTAATAACTTCAGCCATGCATGACTGTGAATTGAGAAATTCATGTGACTTTAAAGTTCACGGCAAAGGTACAGAATTATTTGATGACGGTTTTGCCATATGGTACGCCAAGGAAATATGGATTTTTGTTAATGGCCTACGTATGGCTTTGAAGCGGTTATATGAATTTTTGTTTGTTTTCGAAAAGAAAACAAATAAGAAAATTATATTTGCGGTTGCCTACGAATCCGTTGTATCCATTACCTCTATCTTACAAAATATTGAAAAAAGGTAAAAAAATATATATTTTCACTTTGGGTGGCCGTGGCCGTTTTTTTTCATTTTTGTAAAATTGGTGCGGCTGTTGCAGTTTATAAGCAACGATCAACAGACACGGAAAGCAAAGGTATTCTCAGTTTTAGTGTTGAGTTTTGTAGGCGTGCTCTTTGATCGGCTTCGGCCATTTTCAAACTCTTTTGTAAATTTGTAGGCGATGTTCTCTTCTTAGAGAATAGTAGATTGTGTATCAAAGATACTATATAGCTTACATGTAGGCAGATAGACGGAAAGATGGACGGATGGAACAGACGATACATTTCGAATTTGAAACTGGACAAGAAGTTATATACTATATGGGGTTTTTGAAGCTCTTGATTCTGTTCGCAATGAAGGTATTGAAAAGAAATTTAAATTTTGGTAGGCGCGGTTAATTTTTCTCATATTAGTACATGCGCTACAGTGTCGCCGATACGGATATCTGTGCAAACTTTTGAACGTTTATCGCCTGTAATTTATGAGTAGTGAACAAAGACGACATTTTTTATCCCATTTGAAAAGCAGAAGCGTTCACAGTTCGCACGGTACTGTAGGCGTTTGCTTCGACCGATTCGGCACATTTACAATGTCACCCTGCGTCCAAGAAGTTCCAATATTTCTGCCAAATTTAATGTCGATAGCTTTATTTTTTTTGCCAGAAGAATGTGTACAATAGAGGGATGGAGGGACACGTTTAAGTCGATTTGGAGTTTGATGCTGACCGAGAATAATTACGCTCTGTGGGGTGTCTGAAGCTTCTCCTTCTAGACGTTGCAAAAGTTTTCACGCAACGAATATGCCCACCATTCTTCGTTAACACGTATAGTAAAAAAAAAATGCGAAGCGCTCCGCCGTTTGTTAGATTATAAACAAACATCACTACTTCTTTTTATATATCTTCTTTTTTTCATGTACAAATAATTATGATAAGATATTCTCTAAAGGGAACAATGTTAACTAGACGTTCCCGATAAAATCAAATTGAGTCCATTTTTGATCCAAGAGGCAGATTGCGTTGGCAGATTTCTTCTTTGCCAGATAAGTGTAAATCTGAAATTTAAATTCTGGGATCTGCGTTGGTCTAACGTATTTCTTGATCCGTACATCACTAAAAAGCATTATTTTGCACTAATAAGATTCCTTGACTGCGATGGGCACCACATTATAATGTGTGTATCGATCCCGACCAGAACATTTTCTTGTAGAGGACATTATTAATAATAAATCTTGTCAGATCCCATTGCACAGTATTGCACTGTTGATCACCAGTACGAAAAGTCTTTTGTACTCACCCTGTCCCAGTTTTTGGATTCTTATGAGTGCAATTATCTTCTGAACACACGTAATTTTCCTCCTACACTTCTATTGGCCTTGTAGTAGCGGTACAGGAAATGCTTTTATAAATCTTTTCGCTCGCCTTTATCTTTCAATGTGCCTCCAATGCAGTGCTAAGTTTTCCTGTGCCCTTCTTCTTCTTGATATGCCAAAAAGATTTCAGACCCTTACAGCTTTAAAGCCTCATCGTCCGAGAGAACTGCTTTTTGTTGTATTCTCAGTTGTTTTCGTTCGATGTATAGTGGGCTTAGGGCTTGGATTTTAGTGATACATGTGATACATTAATTCGGGGTTATTGCCTGCCAGGTTGGGGCTTAGATAAGTTGAAGCCTTGTAACGGGTAAAGCCCGATTTGCTTACACCACCTTGCCTGACACAATTTTCTAATTTTTTGTCCATCATAAAATATGGGACAATGGATTCGGAAAATATACCTACACGCTCCAAGCTTAAAACAATATCCTTCAAATGGCCAGTTTAGACTAGTTCTCATCTTAAAACATCAAAAAATAGATTTTCTTGTCGTATAAGGTCACGTTTCTGGTAAGAGCATTCATATAGTCTGCAGAACAGTCCCATCTTATCTAAATTTTCCACAATTACTTAGTGCAATGGAATGCTATTTCTTACCAATTTTTATATCGAGAATTATTAAAAATGGGAATTGCTTTTCTAATTTAGAGTTTTATAGGCAGAGCGATCCTAATAATAGGACGAGAAAGTATATTTTTAATATGTTTCGAATTGGGGCAAAATTTGTTGCTGCACACCGACGAAATATCTTGATAATATGTGACTGTATTTAAACATAAAAATGGATCTATGGGTTGGGATCCGTTTGTCTCTTTTTCTCCTTAGAAAAGTAGGTATAGAATTCGACTGCTCATTTATTTTAGTTGCGTTTCACGTGTAAGTAAATAAAAAATAAATAAATAAATAAACCGTTTATGTTCTTTTTCAAATTAATTGTTCCAAGCGAAGAATCTTTCGAGTTCCCATAAATTATACATATTCTTAATCAGAATCAAATTCTGAACCGATTTGAGTACGTTCGCCTGCCTGCCTGTCTGTCTGAGTAAAGTCTATGGTAATTTTTCCCCTGATCGCAAAAAGAAAGCCATCCATTTCAAATCAACAAGATAGGAAGTACTTGCCCACATTTCTGTTTTCCAAAAATAAAATGATTTCTGCTCCTTACTTATAAATCACAACAGATACAACGATAAAAATTTGCATTTATATTTAATGCGTGGTTTTGCGTCAAAAGAAGAACATAACTTTTCATTTTTATTCTATCAAAATAGCAAAAAATAGGCTACGCCTACCCAAAATTATACGGTATGAAATTTAGTTCTTTCCTCTTCTTGAGTGATTTTTATACCAACGATGATGGATATAAAAGATTCGCTCACATCGAAACATAATTTGCTTATTTTTTTTTACTAAGTTACTAGTTGTAACATCAGCGATAAGCCTACAATTGTAACGGAACTAACGGAATTTTTAAATAACACAAAAAAAACCAACGCAGAAGATAAACATTGAACATTCATGTTAACCCCCGTTAATGTGGTTTGTAATTTTTCATGAATTTGGGCCCACTCTAATACTGCAACATCATTTTTGTGTCTTTTGCTTATGCTACAGCATTATTTAATTTTTTCACATTTTATTTTTGGGTGCTTTTATTTATTTTATTTATTTAATTTAGAAAGAAGTTTCCGTATTAACATAGGTGCCTTCTATCCGAAAGTCCAAATATATAATTTTCTTACTTCCGTCACTTTAATGCTACTCGATCTTCAAAAAAAAAAAAAATCTAATTTATAAAGGTTTTTTCTTACACCCAGCAAAAAGAAAGATTAAGTGCCTTGAACACAATAAGAATAAATCTTAAGTCTAACTCATATTACATGCTTTTTATATGCGTATAAGTATAGGAAAATCGACATTTTTAAGTTGACAGTCTTTGATCTGAAGTTTCCCAACATTTCTGATTACATAATGAAAAAGTTCGCCGTCGTTTGAGAAAAAATTTCCTAAAGGTATGTGCAAAACAGATAGGAAGACGTTGTAAGGAAGTTTTTTACTCAAAACACTTATAGGATTATTTTCGGATTAAATGAATTTTCCTTATCGTATACAAAAAGCAAATAAAACGGAAATTTGAAAATGTAACAAATATTAAATTATTTATTTATTTATTATGGACATTTTTCAATTTTTTCTTATTAAGATAACAGTAAAAGAAAAGAGGAATTGAAAAAGATTCGATTTTTTGAAATTGTGTTGTATCAGGGTCGTGTTCGGCAAATACCCAGCCACTGACATTCTTTTGAATCAAATTGAGCTACACTTCTCATTTTAAACAAAACAATGACGCCAATTATTTCGGTGCATCAATATAAAAATTCTTGGATCACTTTTCGGAGAAAATTGTTTCAATATTTTATTTTTATTGGATATTTCAGTTGGAAACAGTTTAAATCCTATTCAGCTATTCGTAAAGCTTAGCTTTTTAAGGCCGCTCAACTAAAATATCCGCTTTTGTCCATTTTTGTGTGAACAAGGCTTCATCATGTTAACGCCCTGCCTTTTGCATCAAACCATTTCGTAATTCAATTTTTGTTTATTTCCAAAGAAAAAGCAAAATATGTGAAAACAAAAAATACGACTGCCAAATTAGCTTGATATATCTCAGGGCCTGGCATTACTTTTTCGACATGGGTACTTTTTCAAGTATTTCGATTCCAGACGAGGATTCCATCAGAACTCGAGGTGCTTCAATAGCCGTATAGCGTCAAGCACAATACTTCAGCTAATAATCTAAAATATTCCAAATTATCCGAATTATCATTAACATTTACATAAACTTTTGTAATTTACATTCGTAGTTTACGTACGAAAAATCGATGGAAACTTATAAATATTAATACTATTAAATAAGATTACACAAAATATAATAAAAAATGAATTGTTTTCTAATAAAAAAATAATTAAAATGTTTCATTTATTTAAAGAAAAAATACGATTACGAATCACCAGGTAAATTAGTTTTACTCCGCGCAACGCAAAGCGGTTTCATCCATGTAGCAAATGACAAACATTTTTCTCAAACTAGAACAAGCCTGAAATGTCGCACCATTTTTATGGATCTTTCTTTCATTTCTTAGATTAGAGTCGTTTCTGTGAGATTAATAAAACAACTTCAAATTGTCTTTTCAAATAAACTCACTTTCGCTGGAAAGTTCGTTACTTTTTCTCAAATTCACGGAAAGTTCCCCAATTTTGGGGATGTAGGGTAGAAACTTGGAAAGCAAAGATGTTGACGGTTTTTGTTACATAGGCCTATGTGTGTATTGTAAGTGTATACTTTGAAAAGTTTGCGCCCTTCTCAAAATTCTTTTGCAAGTTTATAGGCGGTAGCTTCATTTTCGCGAAAGAAAGAATGTTTACCACAACAAACGTTCACTCGGAGTGCATTCATCAGCTTTAACTAACATGGACAATTCAATTGCAAACTTTTCCAAGCCATCGCACAAATTAACTATAAAAAATGAAAATACGCAAAGTTCATCGCCGTAAACGTTATAATGTTAACAGGAAGGCCTAAAATCGAAAGCATAAATCTACAGGAAAAATTAAAGACTAAATTTTGCTGTTATAGAAAACCTGATGGCTTGTATGTAAAAATTCGTTCTTTCCATTCCTTTTTTAAAGACACCAATTTAGTTGCACCACGGTTTTTATCAATTTATAAACACAACAATTTAGTTGCACTCCGAATCATTTTCTATTCATACGCAGCAATTTAGTTGCACCCCGAATTATTCTCCATTCATACGCAACAATTTAGTTGCGCCTCGATTTATTTTCAATATATATATATATATATTCATTTAGTTGCGCAATACCAGAAAAATAATCAGCTGTAGTTTGAAGAACATTTTCGGATTAAAATTATAAAATCCAACGTGGAGCATGCTTTTCACCGCCCCAATATTATTATTAAAAAAACGAATGATAATACATCCTTTTTTATATTTTGGTATTATTTGATATTTATAATAAAACTAATTTGTTAAACAAATACCCTCTATGGAATCTTAAATATTCGAAATTATTCGATTTCTTTTTGATAGATGCAACATAGGCCCTTAGATATTATTGATTTATTGATTATTCTAGAAATAACGAACACTTTTTTACGAAATTGTTGGTCGACTTTGTTTAAATTATAAATCATACGCATTGAAATCTATATGTGAGAAATCAGGCTAGATTTTTTGAGGTCAAAAAAGCGCTGCCGTCTTAATTTAAAAGTCGACTTTCCAGATTTCAGTCTTTATATTTTTGCTTTGGTTTGTGGGGGTGTGCTTTCTGAATTTCGCTGTTTTTTCAAAATGTTTAGAAGTGTTTAAAACTATTTAAGACTGTTTAAGAAACCATTCTCAATCCGCGACTGCCAAAATGTACAAATTAGTGGACCATTAAATATCCTAAGTAACTTCGCTTAATACAGGTATTTATTTATTTTTGTGAGAATACGAAAAACGTATACGTCAACTTATGCCATTTAAATTCAGTAACCTTAATTTACTTCTTAAAGATTTTATTACTTTTTAACTAGTTTCATCGTAAAGAAAAAGATAATTAGATAAATTGATCGCTCGCTTTTCTTGGAAATCCGCACAATTGGTTGAGTGTAGCAAAATGGGCTTAGGTAATGCAAATACCCTACGGTTAAGTTTTATGCCCAATTGATAGATCCATACGGTTAAAATTTGGTTCAATTATATCAAATTACTATTATTATTATATTTCGTCATAGGATGTTAAAAATTAGACTTTTTGGCATTTAGCAGTTTAGTTTTCATAATAATACTTATATGCGGCTATGTCCAAACTATAGGCCTACTTGATTCATATTTGATGCTGTTAAGTTTTATATCAGATTGCTCTTACGAACTATATTAAAAAACTTGAAGATGTTTGCCTTATAATGACTTATTTTTCGTGAGTACCCTTACATGGGGTGGGACTTTAAAAATGGACATGCATATGTATGCATATAACAAATACAAATGCAAACACTACAATTTTCTATCGTTATGTTCGCACTTGCTTGCATATCAATATCAATGAATGAATCTTAACATGTATTGTGGCGCTTTCGATAATTCAACAGGACTTTGTAAAAAAGCAACAAATTCAAACCATCTGAGAAAATACAAATTTCATACAATTGAGAATGTTTGAATAAATTTCTTTACATGTATTGTGCCGCTTTCGAGAATAAGCGTATACAATTATCAAGAATTTTGCATGTATTGTGTCGCTTTCGAGAATAAGCGCATATTCGTTCTCAATAATTCAACAGGTCTTGTATTGTGCGCCTTTGTGAAAAGCAATTGTATCCGTCCAGACAAAATGTGTTGTCACTAAGGTATGTAAAAATCATTCTCTTGAAATTCGTAATAAAATCGTAGATAAGAAATAGAAAACTACGTTGAACCGAATTTTAAACAAACTTTGTAAAAACTACTTACTGTGCGTAAGTATTAAAAGCAAGTAATGACGAGCAAATTCTCCTTCTATTAAAATGAGTTGAGCATAAAAGAGATTAATAAAAACTCCCTAGTGGAGAATAAAAGTGAATAATGAGCTTATAAGTGGTTTAACAAAACAAACAGGGGCAAATTGCAGTGTACGTGGTTTATTGTGAAGGCTTCTTAAGTAAAGAATATTTACATATTTTTATAGAATTTTATTTATATATATATATATAAAAATATATAGTTCTACTTTTAAACACATTGATAAAATATAAATAATAAATATAACAACAAACAAGAATTTAAATTTAATTTAAATGCATGAAAAGCGTCAGCGGTCTCATCAAGCATAAATAAGGACTTTATTTAGATTTTTGAAAAGTTAATTTAATAACCTTTGAATATATCAGCGCATCTTTCGACCTATTCATCTCACGATTGGATCCCCTGAGATTTCATACGGTGTCGTCAACCATTCTCCTACTCCATAAAAAGACACAAACCGTTGCTGCAATTCTTCCTGGATTATTTAATAACATTTTATTTGTGTTTCATAGAATTAAATTTTTTATGATCTTTATTTTACAAGTTCAAATCTAAAATACATTTTTTTTTGGATTTTTTCCTTTTTGAAAGAAAATTTATTTCAACCATTAGACGTTTTGTTTCATTTAAAATTTATTTAATTGGAGGTGAATTTATAGAGGTTGTTTTACGATAGTCATCAGAAGTCTCAAGCAAGACTAAGAAGATATATATGAATAATAAGAATATTCGTGAATTCGTAAATTTAAACAAGTAAAAACACTATTAAGTAGCCTTCACCACCCTACAGCTATCCACATGGCGAGCTTTCAAAAAAAGGCGTTCATCTGTGGGCGAAAACAGGGTAGCATACCAAATTTCATTAAAATATCTAAAAAATTGCAATCTACAGCCTGAACATGAGAAAACAAGACAATTAGAAGGCGGACAGACAACACAATTAAATGAGCATATCTTAACTTCTTTTGGGTGCTCTGGGTGTTGTATACACCCGCCCGAACTTAATAAGTTATTATGGTCGGGGATATTTATGGTTTGCGATATTTATGGTCAAACATGCGTGCTATGCATGTTCTTATTCTACACACTATTTCAAATTTTTGTGCGCAATTAAATCAATTATAATAATATTGGACGTGTCGAAAACAACTTGCATTAAGAACATTTCAGTCATAAACAAAAATAACATGACAAACTTGCTTGTCCTTCGATTCTGTTGACCTTGTGTAATTCTTATTTTTAACATATAACTTTGTGGCAGCTTCCCTGTTTCTTCCATTATGTTTCCGTTCATTTTCTTGCAACTGATTATATGCCGCGATTAAGGCAAGACGTCTTCTATACTCTGCCCATACTTCACACATTTCGGCTTGATGCATAGTATCGCAATGGTTCTTTTTTAACAAGTTTGTTTCACTTTTTAGGCCTTTTGTCTATGAAAAAAGGTTTTTCGAGTTCTCAGTCAGTCTGTATTTGTAAACAACCGCATGCTTATTTGAAAAAAACAACTAAGAATTTGTAACCATCTGAGAGTAAGCGTATAAATTTGGGAGCATGTAAGACTAAGCGCATAAAAAGTTACTCTGTATTTATTTAGAATTGAGAATAATTCAAAGAGTCGCTCTGTATTTGTTTACAATTGAGAATAATTGAAAAAGTCAGTCTGTATTTGTAAATAGCTGTTGCATTAAAAAAACGACTAAGAATTTGGAAACATCTGAGAGTAAGCGTATAAATTTGGAAGTATCTGAGACTAAGCGGTATTGCAATTTTTGGATTGATTTCTTAGTTTTATGTTCTCAAACCACAATTTAATCTTACCAATACTAGTGCTATTTGGCTAAATGATCAAGAAAATTACAGGCGGATTAAGTATATCTTAATAGAAAATCTTATACTAAGTGTTTTTAAACTAGGATACTATAAAAAGGAAGAAAAAAGAAGAATAATAATAACAAAGTAAGTTTAAAAGTAAATTAAAAAGTTAAAAATAATTTATGTATAAATAAATAAAAAAGAATGGACACGGCTACCACAGGAGCTCACCCGCAACAAGAACACATCAAGGTTGCAAGTGAACTTAAACCATTTGTAACGAGTCTTCTTGGGCAGGGTAAAAACTCAGCCACTCCAAGGTTCGTTGCAAGACAATTTATATGAAACGAAATGTTCTGGACCTTCGGGGATGTTCTACTACATTCTTTTATTGGTATGCGAGATTACAAGTGGTTTTGTAGGGGGTTGGGACGGAAAGTAACCAGCGAGGTGACCCGACGAGCGATTTGGCGCACACGTGGCTGGAGGGTTTTGCTCCCTTTTCTTGTACTATCGCGGTTTACATAGGCGGCTATGACACAATTGAAAGATTTCGTGGGATGAGACACTCTTTTATAACTGAAGTCTCGCTCGCTTGTTCCCTTGCAACATGTCCTCGGCTGTACGCATTTACATGTGTATTGTGGTATTATACCCAAACGTATGCTTAATTTAGTTACGACTTGCATGACATACTTAATGCCAGCTTACGTCTAACTTATTGCTATGTTTGATCAAATGCCTACTCAACATGCACTCAGGTACCAACTCGCGTGGTTTATTCACCGCTAGGTGTATGAGTGCTATGTTTACAATATTGTTCTTCGACACGGTTTTTTTTTCCCTTTATGTTTTTCATCCTATGTATACAATACTTCGAATACGTTTCTATAGTTTTATACCATTTATGTAGAGTAAGTGTATTTTCCTGTTTATGTGTGTTTACACATGTTTATATGTGTGCGTTTATATTTATTTGGCATGTGTGATCCTACATCTCTATACATTTTACATGGTCTATGCATTTTTATACCCTTTCATACGTTTTCAGCTGGTCATTTACACAGTGGATGCGTTGTCACATGATCGTATGTACTTATACATTTTTCTACCTAAATGTTTATCCCTGTGTATATGTTTTACATGGTCTCACGGCGTTTATACATTTTATTATGTAACGAAGCGTGCGCGCGGTAGAGCGATCTGGGAGACTCCGCGTTACAATAAAAAAAATATAAAAACAAAAAAAAAAGAACAAGGAAAAAGAACCGAGTTGAACCGCACTACCCCGTCACTGGCCCGGTCTATCGTCCGTAGGTCCGTACTTTGTTCGTTGGTATCCGTCCCATGCCTCCCTACAGTCTTCTCACACGCACACCGTCATCGCCCCCCAGCCACCGCGGTAGTGGGTGCCACCTAGCCGCACATTTGAACTTGAACTACTTATTATTTAAAAATACCTGATGCAGGATGCAGCAATTGCCATGTGTTGTTGGGACTCACCTGTCAGCGGCAGCGTTAGATGTGCCCTGATAACTGCTTGAGTTTGATGTCGTTCTTCTCCTTACTGTTATATTATATTTGCCGTTGTTGTTCACCTTCTTTTTAATTTTATTTATTTCTTTTTCACTATTTCGGTTATTCCTTAATTCTGGGACTTATTATGAAGCAGACAAAAAAACAACTCTGCTCATTAAATTTTTACCACAGCGCAGAACAGAGAAAACATTTGATTTGCTTTTGTTACGAGCGAGAAAAAACATCAAAACATATTTTCTTATCTTTCCGTGGACTTCATTGCCTTTCCATACACTCAGATGTACCGGTAAACACGTAAACCTTTTTGCTTCACAGGTACAGAATACAATCAAACCCGTTAATCTTTTTCAAATTTCATGTTGTTGCGCTTTCTAGGCGTGCAATCTGAATGAATAAACCACTATAGAGTTTAGAAAAATGAACTTGCACAACTTTTCTGTCAATCAATCATAAGAAACCGTTTTGGAATTTTATTAACAAATATACACAAGAATATATATACACGAAGGTATATTGTACAATTTAGTTTCTTAATACATTTTTGTTCGGCATATTATATATATATATAATTCATTTTCTTAATAACCTTTCGTTTAACATCTTTTCTTTTATTCAAATATTCCTTTTGTAGTATGAACTTTCTACACTTCTTAATATGACTTCTTTCGAAAGTTATAAATATTTTCCGCACTGGTTGACAAGAATCCTTTCCTTCCCAGTCTTAAAATGTTCTCCATTGTTTTTATTTTCTTTTTTGAATGGTTTTTATATAAAAGCAAAAAAACAAAATTATGAAATTTTTCTAATTTATTACTTCGTTTTTTTTTGCAGTGTTAATATTGGTTAAGTGTTTGTTAATTTTGTTTTTATTCTTTCAATTGCTTTCATTTCTTTACATTTTCGTTGTTTTCGATTTCTTCTAGATTTGTTTATAAAATACAATGTTTGAATCTTTTTTGATAATTATTCGTATGTATGGGTTTTAGGTATGAAAAAAAAAATTTATGTATAGAGTTTGACTTTTGTTAGTAAACTTCTTTTCTTGAATAAATCTTCATATGTACGTATGTGCAATTGCAGACAATGAAAAGATTCCTTTGCTTTAAATTGAAATCGAAAAAAACCATTAAATTGTACTTCTCCAACGTTTTTTCGCTTGTATTTAATTATAATTGCATAATTTGCTTAATGAAAGCAAAGTAAAGAAAATAAACCACAAATATCACCTTTTTTCAGAAAATACAAAGCAAAATAATCCACAAAAAAACTCCTCGTCTCATGTTTAAATTTGTCTAACTTAACTGATACGGGCAGGTTGGCTGCCAATTTGGCTAATATATTAATGTTAATATCTCTTTACAATAATTCTCTTTCTTTTTAAATATTTTAATATTAACAATTTATTCTTCATGTATATTATTTCGCAAAAGCTATCGTAATAAGAAGTTCACGTATTCTTTATACAAAATTTCCATAATTTTATGTTATTTACATAGATATATTTTTGTTTTATTTATTTTTATTTTTTTGCTTTCGTACGCATTCCGTCAAAGATATTTAAAGTAATATATTCATACACGAATGCGATGCGCTTTGCTTGGTACATTCAACCGACACACTCAACTCTTATCACAATAATTAGTCATTCTCTGCTTTGGAAATTTTTGTTCAATCAATTTACTAGCCACTCCTGTTCTTTCCAAAACCTCATTTTCTGAAATTGTTGAAACTTTATTTTTAACTCTATAACAGAGTTGGTCAAGCCTTTTATTTTAAACTCGATTTTTTTTTTATTAATCTTTTCTCTAAGGATATATACTTTTTTCTTACGATTTTCTCAAAAAAAAGGTTTTCATTCCATTTAAGTTCTAAGAAACTATTCATGACGAAAGCCCCGAAATGTTAATTTCATTGCTTTTATTTGAAAGCTATGGTTTCTTTTTATACTTGGAGCAGGTTTTTGTTTCATTTTCGTTTTTTTTTTTAATTTTTTTTTTTTTGACGTTCTTTCCTTTTTAAAATTATGCGAGAACAGCACCTTTCCCGTAAACGATCACAGCAGTAAACTTTTGCTTCACTCCTCTAAACTCAACTGACCATATTATTCGCATGATTTTTCTCTTTTCCTTTTTTTTTTTCCTCACATGATCATTTGTGCTTATACATTTTTGTACCTAAGTGTTTATCCCTGTGTATATGTTTTGCATGGCCTAACGGCGTTTATTCATTTAAATACATTGTTATGTGTGTTTTTGCAACAGTTGTGTACTGTTTATATTACGTATATTTTGTACTACCTTCGTGTGAAGTTTAGCAGTTAACGGTTCCTTACCTTACGTCAGGGCCAGAGGGGGATGATCCAGGGCGTTTTTCGCCCGGACGGAGGGACTGGACTGAAAGTTACTAGGGACTACGGGTAGACATTTAACCGGTTATTAGTAAGAAAGCAAAACGCTTACTTACACATTGCAACCATGTATAAGCTTGGCAACTAACACGTTAACAACACAATATTATTTTAAATAAAAAATTAGATGTTAAGCATAGTTCTTTAAGTGACTTTAAAGAGTCCGATAATGAAAATAAGTGATAGACATCATTCAGGTTTCCGCAAACAACTCTAAGCGGGTTAAACAGCTCATGCCTACAAAATTGCCTACATGTGAGAATAAGCGTTCTTATTCTTAATAATTTATTTAAAAATTGCCTACATCTGATAATATGCGTTCTTATTCTCAATAATTTGTTTAAAAATTGTCTACATCTGAGAATAAACGTACATGTTTGTTTACAGTTGTATTTACATTGACTAAACTATCTGAAGACCAAAAGACCCAGCGACTATTAAAATTAGGAATTGCAAACCAAACATAAAATTTTTATTTTTCTTTATCTTTTTGAAAATTACTCTAAAAGACATATTCTGATTCTTTTGTTTATAAAATTTATACCGGTCATTATTTATTAAACATACATTTCGTTAACAGCTGCTGCTTGAACTTCGAATTTTGTTAATTCAGAGAGTAAGTGAAAGAGTTTTCTAGCTAACATAGTATGTTTTGTATTTAACCTTTTTAGTTTATTTCAATTTTTTGTTCTTTTAAGTTGTCGACTCTGGCCGCTCCGAATGTGATGAAGCTTATGCGACCACTTGTTAGCATGTAAATATTGGAAATATTTATTTTCGTTTCTCCCATCAAAGGTATTAGAAATATTCCTCTCAGAAATAAAAGGATTAAAATATCCAATAAATTGTTATACATTTATATTAGGCTTTATATTACTTGATTTTTAGCAGGTAAACTTTTGACAGCAGATGCAGATATGGAAGAATAAATTTTGCCGAATAAATGACCTCCTGGCACGGTTTTCCACGCCACCTTTAAGGTACTGTGGTGGGGCTTTGCCATTGTTTGGTAGTAGGAAATATGCATAAGGAAGAAGACCCACAAAGAACTATTCCAGTCTGCGCTAGCATTTCGAACAAAATTCAGTTTAACAAATGCGATACAATTCTACCGTAAAACAATATAAACTTTGTCGTACACACCTTAAGTCGCATGCGATCACATTGTCGGAAGTTCTTTATTCAGAAGCCACGCCACATTGTAAAAAATAAATTGTTTACTTGCTTAAAAGTAGTGGTGTTACTTTTCGGAATTTATATTGAGGCTGACACAATCACACGTAATTACTCTTTTCGAATTGGAACTCCAACTTTGCCAATTTCTTGCAAAACTGGAAACAACTTTGCTCAGTACGCGCGATATGCCTATTCAAAGTAACTTGCAATCTTAACATCTCATTATGGTTCGAAATTTATTGTACCGGTTGCACGTTTTTATTGGCTTAGAGGTTCACTTGCAATTTGATGCTGTACTGGTTGTGGATGTGACTCTTTGCTAGCTGTGTACATTCTTTTATTTTTTTTTATTTATTTATACATGAATCATTACTTTGTTGCCTTTTTTTTCTTTGCTTCTCCTTATGCACTTCATACTAGTTTTTCATATTAATTAGCATACGATTACTTCTAAGGGTCTAATAAATTCGGCTGTTAATTTATTTTAATTGAGTTCCTTGTGTAAGTATATTTACTATATTTACAGTACATTATCTTTTTCATACCAAAATAAATAATGGCATTGAATAAAAAATAATGGATACTATAACAATAGTGAAAATATTAGATCACAATTTTATAGATAGAATTTTGAATTCTAATATTATGCAGTTTGTTTACATTTCGAAATATCCGTCAATTTGTTAGCTCAAAATTTATTACGACGTAAGGTAAAATAATAAAATTTTATGTTAAGAAATTTCTTTAAAATTCGTATAAGCGGTATATCTGTTAACGAGGAATAAGTATTCAACGAGCATTTCACTATAACAGAGAATCTGATAGGAAATGTGAAGAAATTATCGAAATTCGGCGGTAACCGTCTACGCCTATGTGGAGCGTCAACACAATGTTTGCATTAAGCGTTGCGCCTGACTCTCCATCTATTAGTTATTACATAGCTTGCGTACGTTACTACAGCAAAAACTAACGGCGTTAGTCAAATATTGATGCAGTGCAAAATTAATAAGATAAGAAATTTCTTTGATATATAATTTTTGCAATTTATTTACTCTATTTTAGCTTTTAATTTTATTAATGCAGTTTAATTTAATATTGATGCAGTGCATAATTAATAAGATAAGAAATTTCTTTGATATATCATTTTTGCAATTTATTTACTCTATTTTAACTTTTAATTTTATTTAATTTTTTCCGCCCTTCTGAGTATTTTTCATATCGTATAAAACTATATGAATTTGTTTTGTTTTTATAAACATGTAAGTATGTGTATTATATGTTATATAGTAATTGTCAAAAATCACGCTCGCTCAAATTTTAAGAGTTTGTCAACAACGACAAACGCGTCCTCTTATATACACAAATGACAATAAACACCAACCAATTCAATTTGGAAATTTCAAAACAAAACGCATACAAATCCCAAACACTCATCATCTCTTTAAAAGGCTCTTCTTGTGCGTCCTTCATTGAAAGTGCCCAATACCACCGTGTTATGCGAGAGTCATATTCACCTTAACATATTCTGACAAGCTTTGTTTAAGCTCCGATTGAAATTTAACGTAGTTTCATTAGCAGTATAGGAGAGGATATGAGACTTTCTAGTTAATTAACGACAGACGCAGTAAATATAAAAGGAAAATATAGAGAATTGTTTTATTTTAGAATTAACAAAGATACATTGGGAGAAAAGTTAAAGAGAAAATTGCAGAAGGAAATTTACAATGCCATCATCAACACTACTCTTCCATTAACCCTCAATTAATTTCACCTTTATATCCAACAAACGTTGAGAAAACCAAGATCCAAACATTTTCGAGAATTCGCCTTTGTCATACTATCGCAACTCACCAATGGATCTTGAAAATCTTCCTCCCCAATCTGCGGTTGTGGACAAATTCTAACTATAAAGCACATTCCCTGCGACTGCCTTAAGTTTTCCTTGGCTAGAAGTATTGCATTTGGAGCGACTAATCCTTTGGACATTCTAAAATCAGCTTCAGAACCGAATATAAATTCTATATACTACTTTATTAATACTACTGAGCTCATTATCTAATGTACATTTATTTAAATTAGGGCCGATAGCCTGTGCTGCTCAATGTCTTTTTTTTTTAGTGTAAGAATTTATTTTATTAGTCTAAAATTATAATAATAATAATAATAATAAAATTAACATTCTTTTTCTTTTCAAATTTAATTAATAATATTTGTTTATTTTGACATAGAAAAAATAATAAATAACTTAACCGCATTTTTGATTTTCTAGCGAATACAATCTGTAAATGTGAAACAAACGTTTATTGCATGTCCTAAGATTGATTGTTTCTACTGCAAATGCCCCATTTTTACACAATGTATATTTAGAGAAGTTCTCAACGAAAAAATTTCACCACAAGTTCTACACGTGAGTGGTACTTGATTTTTATGAATTTGCATATGTGTTTTAAGCACTCCTGAGTACTTAAAGGTTTTTCCGCATTCGCTGCATTTGTAAGGACGTAACTCAGAATGAACATGCATATGTGAGCGCAACTTGTCTTTGCGTTTGAATGACTTGCCACATTCTGAGCAAGTGTGCGGCTTTTCATCGCTATGTGTAGTAAGATGATATTTTAAATTTGATGAGTTTCTAAAGGTTTTTTCGCAGAAATTGCATTTAAACGGTTTATCGCCGGTATGAATACGGATGTGTTTGCTCAAAGTTCCTTTTTCAGCAAACGACTGACCGCAAAAAGTGCATAAAAAGATTTGATCCGATTTATTTTTAGTCTTGTGGTCAGTTTTCTTTACCGAATTATCGTTATTGTGTACTTTCTTGATATGTTTTTGAAGATTATCTTTGCTACTGTAGCGTTTGGGACATAAGGCGCAGAACAAATTCCCTTTTAGAACTCTGCGGGGCTTAAAATATTTATCTACCATTTCTGGGCCATGCATATTTTTTAAATGCAGTCTAATCACTGACGGACGACTTGATTTATAACTACACAAAGCGCAGGGAATTTTTTGCTCCTCTGGCATATGAGCATAAGTTTTGTGCTTTTTCAAAGCTATTGAATTATCATAGACTTTATCGCACATGTCACACCGTATGGCTAAAGATGCTTGCGGCAATTTAATATCTTTTACATCATCTTCTGTTTCTGACAATGCATCACTGGTATCATTGCATTCATTTTTTAAGCGAAAGTCACTGAAAGCAATTTTTTAATAACGCACAATTTAAATTCTTCTTATAAATCTACCTTAGCGTCTGCTGATCTGTATTGCAGTGGTTATTGTGGTTTAAATTAGACGTTATGAAGGCATCCGCCTGTATGCTTCTACGCTTTGTTAAAGGTAACGCTTCCTCCGATAATTGTGGTTCTGTTTTAATTTGCACTTCTATTAACTCTAACAAATTATGTGACGACTCAGTTATGTCAGGATCTGCCTTTATTTGCATTCCCTTTTGCTGAGGCAGGTCAATAGGTATTTCTTGTAAACAATTTTGAGCTGTAATACCACACAGATATTGCATTAATTCCTCATGTCGCTTCTCTGCTTCTCCAATAAATATGTACACTTTCTTGAGTAAACTGGCGCACTTTTTGCAAAGTTTCTGAGGGAATTGATCTTCGATACTGGGTGCATACTAAGCAAAAAACCACTTGGTTACAGCTCACATGTACTTTTTAACTTGAAACCTACCTCCACTTTCAACAGGCTTACTAACAATTCTCCATAACTTTTTGATTGAGTATCCGCATCATTAATTATTTGATGTAAAGCCTGAAAACTTGATGCTGTCCTTGCGCACGTGCGACATCCTTTATACGTTATTTTCGTATACCCGGAGCTAATAGGACCACAATTCATTTCTTTCACGCGTATTTATTCTACTCTTTAAAAATGTAAAATTTATTACCGTAGCAAACAAAGATACTTCTTCTTCTTCTCTATTTATACCAAAAACAACTCAATGGAATGACAGTATCTTAATTTTTTCTCTCTTTTGTCGTTAAGGTTAAATTGGGCACTAATTATGTATCTTGTATCTTTTAGTTAACTAGCTCTCACCTGGAAGACGTACCCTTAGAGCCATTTTACTTAGAGTTTTGTATGACTTTCGTCATTGAAAACTTATTTCGAAAAAATAATGGGAAAATAATGGGCAAAGTTGACGTTTGTTTGTCTACAAGCCGGTTTGTTTCTTATATTTTTTGTTTAATTACAATTAAATTTGAAGATGCAGACGATATGCCCGCTCTTATGTCCTTCCTTATTCACCTTAATTGAGACGTCCCTAGCGAAACGTCTGCACCGTACTGGATTTTACACGTTATGGCGCACGCAAAAAATTTTTTCAGGAATCTATATGTAAAAATATATATATACACAATGTACGCTGTTGGTAGACATATAAAATGATTTACTTACAAATTTTTGGGTAGCGTAGGAGGATTTGAATCGTTCCACAAGATACAAGAAACGCTCTCTCAGAATTGTCAAAATTGGCATAAGCAAAATTGCTCAAGCTTTATGTTAGTATTGGTTCTTTAGAGCTGCATTTATAAAATCAAACAAAAATATTAAATTTATGAAAGATACGTACATTTATACATTTATTTTGCTTCAATTGTCTAATTAATACTCTTAACTCTCCAACGCTTGCCTGGAATTGTGTCATCAATCTTGCCATACATCATCACACAATATCGCTATCATTGGTATAGTGGAAAGGAAATAGTAAAAACTCGTCACTCTATTGGATATATTAGTTTTATGGACAAATGGCCTAATTCATTTTACTAAACAAAACAAAACAAAGGGTAAGTAAATAATCAAGTAGTGTTTAGAAGTATGTACATATCAGGAAAGCAAATTTTGTGGGACTTAGAAAAACTCCGCCGTACGCTTCAAGTTCTCTTACGTTATCCGAAACTTTGCAAGTCAGTGATATTATATGTTTGTAAATTAAAATGTATACTTATCGTTACAAATACATTCTTTCAAAAGTTTTGTGTATCACAAGAGGTCATCGAATGCAAACACGATTATACGTATTGCAAGACGAGGAATATTGTTAAGAGATGCATTGGTGTAGTATTACATTCGTTTTTCAAGGTCTATGACGCATTTTAATGGAAGAGCAAATACGATCGAAAAAAAACACGGGGATCAGGAAAACTTTTCCATTGTTTGTGTACCCGTGCACAACTGCTTGCACGCACTATAAAGCGCAAAATCCGGAAAATCAAGATATAACTTCTGCAGCTTGTAACATGTGGTTTTACTAAATTTTCGTTACGAATGCAAGCTTGTGTTGTAGGAATTGCTAAGTTCACTAACGAAAAATAAGGGTCTGACGTTAATCGTTTCGCTACATTTCGTCACATTTTTGTTTTTTTTTTTGACAATGAGAAGAAAAGAGAGAAAGAAAAGAAAACAGAGATGTTTACTGAGGATGTTGAGAAAAATAAAAATTGCCCTTAATATTCTTTGAAATAATGTTAAGAGTTTTAGAAAAGTTAAAATTTTGGAAAATATGTGCAAAATGTGCAACTTGGTAGAGAATTTCTTTTGATTGAAAAGTGAAGAAAATTAATAAAAATCCAAGAAGAGCGATGTTCAAGATTTTGTTGGATTTTTTTTTTTTTTTTGGTATATTGAACGGAGATGGACTAAGCCAATAGATTTGTGGCTTATATGTCCAGATAATAAACTGTTGTAATTTTTAGTCACGATTATGTATAAAACGTAACAAAAAAAAAAAGAGCGGCCTTAATAGATGGAGTGAGCATATTAAATGTAATTCTGTATGTGTGTGTAATTGTGCTTGTTGAGTTCTTGAAAGTTAAACAGTGTTGCAAACTTTGGCTGAAAACGAAAAGGAATGCTATGGTAATAGAAGATGATTGAACGCAAAAACGGAAGAAAAAAAAGGAAAGAAGACGAAAAAAAAAAATTCGAATAGGATAAATTAGCTTTTCTAATAAAGCAAGTTAGTTCCCCGAGTTGACGTACATTTTTTGCTGCAAAGAGATCGAGGAGACAGCCATATAAGTTGAAGAAGCTAAAGGAATCTCTAATGCCATCAAGCCTGTGACATCTGAAGATTAGATGCTCAGCAGACTCAACAACATTGCAAACTTCACAAACATCACATAGTATAGCACGAATCATTTTTAAATAAACTTTGTCATAAGTATGACCACTCATGAGTCTATAAAGAATTTTGATTTCCCAGGAATTAAAAGGAGATACAGAAAAGGATTTAAATTGAAATGTGGGATTTAATTTATAGAAACGACGATTGGATTTAACGCGCGCGATTTCTTTAAATTCGTCGTTTAGCTGTTGAAGGATGTGGTTGCGAATTGCCCGAATTGCTTCATTGGGAGTGTATTTGATGGACAAAATTGTCCCATCAACACGAGCTCTCCCTGCATGAAAGTCGGTTTTTACAATTAAAAAAAAAAGCCGCAGTGGCCAGGTACCCAAACGAGGGGACAGTCATCCACTTGAGATTCGTGCAACATCTTGTGAATATCAAACACATATTGATTTTCTGCATCTCTTTTATTTATTAGAAGTAGAGCTGACTTGCTGTCAGAAAAAATAACAAACCTTCTGATACCATCGGAGATAGCAACCTTAATAGCATGTGAAATGGCGAACAACTCAATAAAAGTCGACGAAAGTTCCACTTTAACTCGATGTAGTGTTTCAGATAGATGTTTCACGACCGAGAAGCCAGATACATTATGTCCGACGGAACCGTCAGTGGCATATATATCGTAGCCGTTGTTGTAATAAAAAATGAGCTTTTCTTGGCATAACCTCATACAAGAGAAGTTGACATTATGTTTTGAGGTAGAGATCGATTCGAGAATGTTCATGAAGACTCTGTATTTGCTGGTTATGAAATTCAAGGGAGGAATTGAATCTAACTTATCAAAAATATGACGAAGTTTTTGATAGCAAAAAGTGTAGCTGCAAGTGACAGTATCACTGAGAGATATAATTTCCTGAAAAAAGAAAGGATTTATCATCTTGACTTTAATTGACTCTTTGGCAAAAAAGGGCTCTTTCGGAAACCGGCCATTCACCAGATATGACATTGAGAATATGTTGAGGAGTTGAGGGGCTCAGTCCAGTACAACGCTTCAACATTCGGTTTTCAAATGCTTGTATACGTTTCTCAATATGTTTTGGGAAATTGCAACATGTGGAATGTCCAAATTCAATTTTGGACCTGACTAGAGATTTGTAAACGGTCAAAGCATTTTTGGGAGGCAAGCCTGCCTGATTGTTTGTCATGAGTTTGATGACGTTGTATTCAGACTGGCAATCTTTGAACGCCTTTTCGTAATGCCCATGAAGGGTTAAGCTGTCATTTAAAATTCTCCCAAGAAATCGAAGAGATTTTACCTGATTAACTTGGGTACCTTTGATAAGAAGTCTGATTTCACGTTTAGAACCTTTGGCAAAATAAATAGTGTTTGTCTTGCTGGGTTTAAAATATAAATTAAGATTAGCGCATGCATCGAAAAACAAGTTCGCTTTCATCGAGAGGTTATTGACAGCTGCTGGAAAAGATGAGTCCGCAGATACGATTAGAAAATCATCTGCATATTGAAAAATGTGAGTTTTGTCATCTTGAAGATCATGCAAAGAAGCTGCGTATAAATTGAAGAGTGTGGGGCTTAAACAACTGCCTTGTGGGATACCACCGCATATTTCAACTTTTTCGGTACCCATCACCAACACACGCTTGGATAAAAAATTAAGTATCCACAGCTGCATTTGAAGGGGAATCAAAAGGTTTAAGAGAATTCTACCAAGCTTAATCAAGTTGACACAGTCATAGGCTTTGCTGATGTCCAGGGAAAGCATGATAACCATATTGCCTGCTTTTTTTAGGTGGCTATGAGAAAACACAGTTCATTAACGCATATATTCGTAGGTTTGCGTTTTTGATAGGCGTAAGAACGAGCTGAAATAATGTTCTCAGTTTTCAGGAAATCAGTTAGTCTCTCCTTAACCACGAGGTTGATAGTCTTTATGAATATAGATATCAGTGAAATTGGTCTGAAGTTACTTAAATCATTTAAGTCTTTACCTGCCTTAGGAATGGGAACTATTTTGATGCATCGCAAATCTGAGTGTATGAAGTTGATGGACCAGCAGTTGTTAATTGCATCCAAGAGAATGCTAAAGCTTCCTCCAGACAGTACTCTGAGCTTGTCATACTTGACTCCATCACAATCTGCAGCAGTACCTCTCTTTCTGGAATGTAAAACATACATTAGCTCATGCACTGAAAAGGGTGTGTTGCTGAGACTACTAAAAGAAATTGAAGTTATTGTAATCGGATTGACACTTGGAATGTAGCTCTTGAGCATATCCAAGTATTTTTATGGTTAATCCATACAGAACAACCGCTTAATTTTCGACTAGCATGTCGATGACCATTGATATAATTCCAGAGAGAACGTAGGTTGCCGTTACCACAACTCTTTAATCGCGATAGCTCTATGTGTTCTTTTCGCCTTTCTAACTGCAGACCTCCATTCTTTCAGTGTTTTCATATATTCAATGTAGTTGGCTGGATTGGCATACTTAATCATTTTTTTTCTTGCGGCTTGGTATTTGCCGAAAAGTGTTGACAGGGAAGAGTTCCACCAAGGTTTTGGTGAGAAGGACTCAATGTCAGAAAAGTTGGTTCTAGCAGACCTGATCACAGACTTTTGAATTAATGATAAATCAGAAGGAAGATCAACTTTAGACAGACATAAGGAAGTTGCGTGAAATGAAATTATCTATTTTCTTAACGGAATTGTTACAACTGTGGAATAAAATAGGAGAGTGCTGATCTTTGTCAATGGAAACATTGGACGTGTTCCAGTTGAAAGATAAAATAGTTGAATTCGAGAAAGTTAGATCCAAGACACTGCTCGCCGTGCGACCGCTCCGGTTACAGTGAAAGATAGTATTGCCATTATTTAAAACACTGAAACTGCTGGAGTTGATGGCATTTACAAGGATCTTGCCTTTGTTGGTCGAGACTTGATCGCCATACAGGCGATGTCTTGCATTAGAATCTCCAGCTATAATCACATTTTGGTCACCGTCAAGAAAGTCGCATAATCTCTGAATCTCATCACGAAAGGTTTGCACATCGAGACTGGGTGGAAAGTAGCATGAGGCTATGAAAAGATTCGGTTTCAGTTTGATGGTTTTGATGATGATGATGTCAACGGCAGAGTTATAGGGAATACGTCTGAAATTGACACCTTTCTTAACTAATATACTAACACCACCATAGCCATCATTTCGGCATTTGGTGGCTGAAACATAATTCGAAACTTTAACTTCAAAACAATTTTCATTTTTCAGAAAAACTTCACTTAAGATGCAGAAATCCATCTTGTTTGAGTTTAAGTAAAAATCCAGAAAAGATAGGTTACGTCGGGCACTTTGAATATTATATTGTAAAAAGGATATCATGTTGAAACTTGAGAAAGAACCTCAGCGGATTTCCTCGTAGTACTTGGTGCTTGAACGGTGCAAGAAATGGCACAGACAGACATTTTTTCTTCAAATTCTTTAATAAGATTATGAGGGATCATCGGACGGATACTTTCTTGAATCGCGAGAATTAATCTTTCAAGTTCTGAGGACCGCAAATAGTTGTTTAAAATTTTCGGTCCAAGAAGGCTTGTTCCAGACGACTTGGGGGTGTATTGGGAGAAGGCTTGGTGGGTGAATTGATAAGAGATTTGGAAGGAACCAATTTCCTTTTGACGACAGCATTGTGTTTATTTTTGGTTAAGATTTTGTTGGCATTTTGATTATCAACCTTGGCCAAATTGCAGACGTGTTCGCCAGTGGAGGTTAATTAGGGCAACACTTATTGAGAGCGTTGTGCTCACCTGAGCCACAGGACAAGCACTTCATCGCCTCACAATTTACACACTTCGGAGACTTTCCATAGTTAAGGCACCTGCTCTCTTTAGCTTTGAAGCCAATTTTGATGCTGGTTGTGGGAATTCACTCGTCTTTGTTGTTGGGATTTCTTCTTTGGAAACGGACGGCGGACTTAATCGGAATATCGGATATGGCGTTTTTAATTATATCATCGACACTGTATGTTCGTGGGATGTTTGGAATGACTCCCAATCTCTCAGTGAACGACCTCGGTATGTACGCTTTTCAATTCTTTTTATTAAATTCATTATTCATAACAAAATTGTTGGCATTGGCAGCGGAGCTGAAAAGCAAATTGTCTATACCCCTGCTGACAACTTTTAATTCTTTTAAGCCATACATACTGAAATCCTTCAAGTAATCATAGAAATAGAGATTGGAGTTAATATTGATGCGATTTCCTTCTGCGTCCGCGCACGTTTCGACAAAAACGACAAAATTGCAGTTGGAAAGGCAATCGTACAAATTAGTCTCGAGATTTGTGGCGGCTGTGGCACCCAAATCAGAGGGCTTCTCGGTAGCCTGTTTACTAGGCGCAATTAAAGCGTTTGCGTCAGCGTTTCCGTTAGCAGATAAAAGAATATTATTCTTACCCATTTTCGATCTCTTGGTGTGCCCAGTGGCGTTCATGTAAAAATTTTCAAAACAGTCTCTATTAGTAGTTATAAGATCAGATCCAGTCTCCATAGGAAGACGGGCTGATGTTGTTTTGATTGTTATCATGGGGAACACAAAAAGAAAAAAATCACAAAGAAAAAACGAAAAATAATAATTGAATATACCTATTGCTTCTTAATTTTTCTCTCACGAGAGATTCTTCTCCCTTCCCTCCTTTTCTTGCTTTAAAATTGTTTTCTTTGGTTATTTTATTACTTTATTAAATCTCTTTTCCTTTTTTCAAATATTTATATTCTCTTCTTTTTTTTTTTCCTTTTTTTCACTAACACCGGTAAACACAAAAATTATCCAGCTGCCGTTTGCAGAGATGGCGTGTTGTATCAAGTGTGAATGAAATGCGAATGTGTTGGAACATTGAAGAAGACAAAAAGACGCAGGATTGCGTTTTTAACAGAAGGAAAAAGTAAAATAAATGTTCAGTCTGATTTTTGTTGATTTCATATAACGAGTAATGATAATGTATAAAAATGAGATAAAGACCAAAAAGTTCGCTGTTTTATCTGTTGATTGGTGTTGTTAAAAGTGTTCCGAAAAAGGGCGCGACTAATATTTAGGCAGTTCTAGGAAAAGTTGGAAGACAAATTAAAACCATGAAAAAATAATGTAAGAAAAAACAGAATGGAAACAGATATTTTAAATTTGTGTCAAAGAAAGAATGGAGAACTTATTTCCGAAAATGTGAAAAAAATACAAAGAAGAGGACAAAAATGATGGAAATTATTATCTTTTTATGTCAAGGGAAAAAAAAGGAAGAGGATTGACGAGCACTTCAGCACTGGATACGGAAAAAAAAAAGAAAATTTGATAATTAATTTTGCTTAAAATCGTCTTTTGTGCTAATAAAAAAAAAATAAAAAAAAAAATTATATGCATAAGTTTTTATTTATGCAAAAAATTTACTGCGACAACTGTCTTTAAGTAGATTCTAAAATTAAGTGAGATATATTTGCCTGGAAGCTGCTATAACAAACAAATCCATAAGAAAGAAGAAGAAAGTCATATTCAACTCCAACGGAATCCTATATTACTCTTCACGTTTATGAGCATTGTATGTCGCATCGTATATATCACGGTGATTAAGAGCATTTCCGGATCTGTCAGAGAAACTATAAACGTTTATGCGATTGTAGACAAGCTTCGAGTTTTTTTTTTTTTTCTGAAAGAAAAATTTAACGTCTAAATTGCAAATCTAATTAATTGTTAATTTTTTATAGAAGCACGAATGTACATTCGGCGTGACTAGGTGAGTTGTAATTTGTATTGCTAATATTAGATTATAATTCTTAATTTTACGTAATCGTAGTTTTGAGTCTGTTACACAATTGTCATAAAAATGTTTAAACATTTATAATAATAACACAATAATAAAATGTTTGTAAACTAATTTTGTTGTTATGATACTGGCTGGCGAAGTAAGTGTACACTTAACACACTCACATACACTGCACATCCACTTACATCTTATAAAAATTATAAAGATTCTATAGGTCAAAATTTCATTTATGAACCCCCCCAATTTCGGCGAGCTAGACTCATTTCGATAAAAGCCTTTTAAGTATGCTATAGTATGCTACAGCTGTACTATTATCCTTTATGTTATATTGATATGTAATATTATTTTATACTATCGTCTTACACTTCTATTTTAATTAGTATTACATTTTATGTTGTTATTCAATATAATATCATACTAATATTTTATAATATTAAGTTACCACTTACCGCTTATTACGTAAAGATTATATTTCATTTTATTATTTTGTATTAACATTATATTATTATTTAACATAATATTGTATTATTAGTCTATATTTCTATATTTATTATTAGTTTTTATTATATTCTTGTTTAATAACGTTATCCCTTTCGTTCATATTCATACATATTATAGTTATTATGTTTTTAATTCTATTTCGTGCCGGCACGAAAAGTTAATGTAGTGTTCTCATTAGTCTTATATGTATTTTAAATGCACAATTTAGGTATATAAATATAAACTAATTGGCCAAATTCTAATTAAACGTATCTCTCGCTTTTATACTACTGCCAGACTTGCATATTTTTATAAAGTTTGCTCGCGAACAAATAAAGGCAGATTAATGATTTATTTACTACTCTGTATATTTATATGCAGTTGAAGAAAATTGTAGGACTAGCAGTCCAATAAAACCGATATTCATTCCACAAAAGCGTTACGTTTGTTTACGTAAGCGTTAATAAACTGAACCATTTTTTCTAAAAGTAATGTTTTAAAGTAAAAACTGAAAAATGAAAGAAAACGTGATTCTTTAGAAATAGAAAAAAAATTTAGTTATTTTTAGTAATTTCCA
>NW_023998454.1:249874-276532 GCF_014805625.2 Glossina fuscipes | reverse complement strand
ATTCTTTAGAAATAGAAAAAAAATTTAGTTATTTTTAGTAATTTCCACAATAATTAAAAATATAATATTTATAATTAATTAACAATTTTTAATATTACTGCTAATGCTTCTAAGCTTACACGCAGGTTCCGTCGCCAAATTTGCTCATTACATTCAGAAATTTAACTTCAATCTTTACTTTGACGAAGGTGTGGCCGCGCTGCTTTCTAAAACCACGTAAATTAAATGTACTGGACTCTCAACCAGTTCCAGGGCCGATTCAATGTCCAATTTTAATTGAAAAGCATAAAAAGAGGTGGAGGTGAATGCCGGCGAGAGACCGGTTTTTTAAGGACTACAGTAGAAGACAGTGCTTACTCTCGTGATAGCATGAAATGGAAATTCTACGACGATGTGCAGTTTTTAGATGTCACAGCGTGAAATCAGTAAGAATATGTGCATGAGGATTATTATAGGTATAAACACTTTTTTTTATAGGATGGAAATAGATTTGGACATTGAGCCTATGCTGGAGTTGATTGAAAAATCAGCACCTCCTACAATAGTAGAGGAAGCGCAAACTAAGATAGAATCTTAGAAACAACAACCCCCCTCTTATATTTTAGAACTAATTGTTGCACCATCAGCGCAATCCGTCCCTAAAATCAATTGAAGCAAGAATACAGATGGAAGAGTCAGAAGCTTTCTCTTTAGAATTTGGAGACGTAAATCATGATTCTTCAGTAAAATTTGAGTTAAGCGATACCGACTTTAAAGCACAACGAAAGGTAAATTTGGCAGCCTATTTCACATGATTTATTACTGAGCGTTTACTTTCAGCTATCAACGTGGCTTAGACAGTATCTGTACTCACACTGGTGATGCTTCTCGATAGCAGAAGATAATTTGCTTAACAATTCGTCGGTCCTATTCTGCAATACTTGCGATGAAGTCTATAGCAAAATAGCTGCTTCAAAAGTCGTAAAACTTACATAAGATGCCAGCGGATCAAAGTAGTGTTATGGCATTTAAGGACCTTACAGTGTAACTAAACAAGTCCGAAACGTTATAGTCACAAAAATAATTTGAAAAGACGTACGAAAAGAGCACATTTTAACAATGAGATGAAAATTACCCCTTTTAAGGCTTATTGTTTTGAATTACGTATAAATAAGCAAATTTTAGTGCTAAATACATCATTGATCGCCTGTCTAAACGCAGTTTCCTTAAAAAATAGTGCGGAGCTTAGAGAGTGTAAAATGATATCTGATAAAACACAATAAGTGTGGCACATCATTTCAATATTAACGCGTGTGTGTCTCCATTCTGTTGATGCGCCGCTTAAGTAAGATGTATGTAAGACTTGAGACGTTCAGAAAGTGTAAAATATCATATGATAGATTAATATAACGAAGATGATATTTTACATTATATAACGTGTCGAAGATTTTTTGACAGAAATGACGTTTAAACAACTTGCCGGAGGAATGAATTGCCAAAAATTTATATAAAAGAAACTAGAATATCAAAACAAAAATATCAACGACTGGCGGGCATAAAAGTTTTGCTTATCACTATTGTCAAGTTGGATTCCATAATGGGTGCAGGGGTCAAGAAGATGACGAAAACGGAGTTATTCATCTGTTTATAGTTTGCTGTTAAAAGTCAAGAGTTTCCCGCTAAAATGCATGGGCTCTTTGTAAACAATTCGAACTCCTCTGTTAATAGAAATTTGCACCACACTTCTGTTAAATGAGAAATTGGGGACGCATTTTTGTAATGCCGGCGGGTGCCGCCGTTAGTCCCCATTAAACTTCGTTCTCAAACTGCGGGAGCTTATTAAAATTATGAAGATATTCCTTTCTAAACATAGATGCATTCATATGGAAAAAATATGAAGTCGTTCATATTCTAATTACAATCGCTTTGAAAACAGTCGAGTAACCTACCGATTTTCACGAGAAGAATGGATATGACTAGACTCTTGATGTGTACCATAGATTATTTGTTTTATTGTGAAATATAAGCGGATATTATTAGGATAATCATAAAATCATATGCAAAGTAGTTATCGAGTTAGATTTTACTCTTCAAGATTTAAGTGAACAAATTAATTCATACATATTTGTTGGAAAATCTTTTAAAAGGAAGGATGATTTATTTGTGTGTAGACGTGTACGCAATAATTTGTTGAAATGTTTCAAGGCAGCCTTTATAGACGAACGTAAGAATGACATGGCAAGATAGCGCTTTTTTTCTTATAAAAAATATAGAAATCGAATTTATTCCACCGTTTTTAGTAACCGTGTTTTTACATCCTAACTGTCGCTTTATGTGCACTATTAATCTTACTCTTGAACAATTAAACGTTACGAAATGAAAAGATCGAAGAACATATTCTTAAATGATGCTTTGCGATTTAACTATTATAATCAGTTTTCGTGTAAAACATTTTCTTTTCCGCTGTAAATAGGTGTCAATACTTGCTATAGGGTATGAATTTAATATTTGTGTAAGTTACGTAGTAAAATAAATATTGGGCTTAGAGAGCAAAACCCCTCTACATGGAAAAGTTATCGGATATTAATAGGTGAAATTTCTACAACAAAATCCAAAAATAAGCACTACTTCCTTTTCTTCGACTTTAAACGTTTACCCAAATTCACAACAATCAAATCCAACGTACCTTTAAAATTTTGGAATAAAAGTCCTTCATTGAGTTCTCCAAACATGTGGAATTATATTTCTCGAGTGTAATGCTATCCAAAACTTTGGTAAGATAATCGTACGTTTTTGGGAAATTACGTATGACTGCATGATGACTAAGAGAATCATAACCTATACATAAGTATGTTGAAATGAGAAGGAAACTTAGAAGCATGTAATAATTGTAGCAAGTTGCCGTTATTTAATGGAAGTGGTATAGGCTGTTTTGTACACCATCTCGTATACCGTAAGCAAAACGAAGTAAACTATATTATTACTTGGCACGGTTTTGTACATTACCACTGAGGTACCGCGATAGGCGCGTTACCAATTCTTTTGAATGCCTGGCTCCCCTGTAAGCCTGCACTATTGTAAACTTAAAAGTAATATATATATATCAATAATAATAAATAAATACAAGCTGCGTTTATACATTGTCATGGTACTAGCCCCTTTGTTGCCGGTAAAGCGTATTTGTTAACGGGGTTTGGATTTCTGAGCCTCATGACAAAGAATACAAAAAGTCTCGTCGGTTGTCTATCGTCCGTCTGTCCACCGTGAGTCCGTCTGTAACCGTCCGACGTCCTCCCTACGGTGCCATCACATGCACGCTCCCTCACCTGACCTCAGCCACAGCGGTGGCAGTTTGCACTCAGCCACACATCGGGGCTCCTCCGTAAATAGGGGACAAGAAAAAGGAACAAAAAGGAAATAAATGCAATAAAATACCTGACCGTGAATCTGTATGTTGCTAGTGTCCGCGGTGGTGGCTGCTTACATCATCTGGTTCCTTCTTACACTCTCGCTCTCTTATTCCCCCCTTTTCCTCTTCCTCTTTACTTCGTTGTGTTGCCTCCTCCTTTTTTTTGCGTAATTTAAAGCGTTTGTTCAATGAATTTTATTATGAATTTCATTGACGATCAATGACGTACGTCATATTACTGCTGTCGTTTCTGTTATCGTTGTTATGGCCGATTGTGTTCGTTTCGTTCTAATTATTTAATTTTTTCTTCTTTACTTTAAGAAAAAACAACTCCATTTGGTGAGATATAATTTCCAATTTACCTAAATTAAATTTCTGTTTTTTTATTTCTTTGGTATAGTGAACCACTTCTTTTGTAAATTCTCCCCTTTTTAAATATTTCAATATTAACAACTTTTTCTTAATGTGTATTATTTCCCCAAGGCTATTGTAATAAGAAGTGTATTTTATACAAAATTTCCATAATTTTATCTTATTTACATTCTCCTTAATGTTTATTATTTCGCAAAAGCGTCAATGACGTTTAAAATTAATATATTCACACACGAATGCTATGCGCTTTGCTTGGTGCCCGCGAGACGAAGAGAAACGGTAGCTTTATCCAATTATGCTTTGGTTTCTCTTTCACGACTTGCTTTAGTTAAGAGACATTTTTCAATCACTCTTCAAAAATTTTAATAAATTTTGAGCTTTTCTTTTATTCTTTTGATATGAGGGTCGTTTCTACAAACGAATTCAGATATTCATGTGTGAGTGGCTTTTATTCGATTTTTTTTCACTTTCAGTCATTGCTTTGTTGAAAAAAATATTTTTTTCTACACACACTTCTCTTTAAGTGGCTCCTAGTATATGGGTTTTTCTTAAATATTTTCTTTGTTATTTTACTTATTATTTTTTTCTATCAAATACACAATTTCTTTACATAATTTGTATACACTCATTCGTACATGCATTTTTATATTGCACACATGGAAATTTAACGAAAATAGCAGTAATGATGATTTCCCCACATTTCTTTACTCGATGCAAGCAAACCTTTTTTTTTTAACGTTTAACAATTACTTTATCCCTGCCGACTTGTTTTTCTTTTATAAAGTTCTAGTTAATAACTTCTTTTTCCATTATTTTTAGACATTATTTTGCAAAACTGTAAGCTTCAAGCGCTATTTTACCTTCTTTACACGCGAACTTTGAAAAGATCTCTCACATTAATTGCTGTTAGTCTTTTGTCCTTTTTTTTTTCTTTCTTTGCCCTTGAAGGCTCAATTTTAAAAATAGTTTTATTTATCCGCTTTTAGACCAAGCTGGCGGACACGTCCGCACCTCAGCAGAGGCCAAGTAATTCCCCCCTCTATCTTCGAAACAAAACACAGACAGACTTCTCATCTCTGCTCAATTCTTCTCTTCTTCTTTCTGTTGCTCTCTATAGCGGCTTGCCGCTACTCTCGCAAAAGCAAGCAAAATCCCGCAAGATCATGCGATTTTGCTTATTCTTGTAAAAGCAAAAGAAAAAGAGAATACCGCAAAATCACATGATTTTGCCTATCTTAATGAAAGGGAAAAGAAGAAAAGAACAAAACAATTATATCCCGCAAGATCATGCGATTTATAAACGGTACCACAAAATCACACGATTTTACCTAATGGCATGCCGTTATTGCGATACTTGCGGTTGACGCAGACCGACAGACACTCTACCCAAGGTTTGTTCGCGGCCGTTACAACATAATATACATACTCAACACATAAAAACTACTTATAAATAAGTAATGACTGCTGGTACGCCGGTGTGTTGATATCTCCAAAAGTAAAATCTGCTGTCTGCAGATTCGTCGACTTCAGTTTCATCTAGGCCATAGAGATTTTCCTCAGTGTACTCACTATCACGCATAGAAATTTGGTTTAATTTTTTCCTTGTGTTTTCGTTACTATAATTCACAACGTTTTTCTTTCCTTTTATAATTGCGAACCTTTGATCATAGCCATCCTATAATATTTTCATACCCTTAAGTTCTAATAGCTAGCGGCGTTTTTCGTCACTTTCTGCCTGCAGGCGAAACCACTGCCCCATACCTATCCATCTACATTATGTAAAAAAATAATTTAAAATTATTGTTGCATAACATTCGCATAACGTACTTTCTCTGATTTTCCGCTATACAACTAACTTTAACGAAATCGAAAGCTTGTAAAACGTACGGCTCTCATGAGTACGATGTGGATTTGCTGAAACGAGACTTACAGACATTCTTCCGTATTTTGTCCGCATAAGAGCACATCAAATGAGAAAGCTTCGCTGAACTTCTTTTAAATAAGAAATTTCCGCTACAGTTCTGTTAAATAGGACTTTGAGGATCATTACTACAACGTTTCTATTATCAACTGATTTCTATTGACATTAAGTTGGATTGTTTCAAACGTGTCCAATTGCGTCAAAATAATCAAAAATTCCAAAATACAATCAAACACTTCAAAAACTTTATTTACTTATAAAATAATTTATTACTCCCAATTTTGTATTTTAAGCTCATTTTCGTAATAAAGTAAAAGTCCAGTAATAGAATTGGAATCGAATTAACCTTAATTTCATTAAATTCGGTGGTACGTAAGAAATTGTAAAACTATATCCGAATAGGTATTGTGAAATGGCTATGATTTGTAGCTAAAAACCGTTAGCCGGTTTTTGCTTCACAAGGTTTTTAAAACAAGCACTATATGTTGAGAATGGAAAGAGCAAAAAGTTGCTTTCATTTAATTGCCCTGACAAATACGATAAAGCACGGAAAAGCTTGACGGGCATATGTGGGTTCAAATTTTAAGGTAGCAATCGATCTAGAATATAAAAAAAAAAAATTAATTAGAAATGGAAGTAAAACATTGTTTAAAAAAAGATCTAAATTCATTCTACGAAAACATTGAAGTTTTTGAAGAATTTTGCCAACGTCTCCTTGCTATGTGCTTTATCCCAATAACAACTCTGATATAAACCAACGATTTTATACGCCATAGAGCCTTTGAAGGGTAATAGCAAAGAATAATTTTCCACTTGCAGAAGTTCAGAAAATTCGATATCCCTGTATTCATAAGAAAATTATCACTTAGTCAAATGAAAAGTGCCTCTAAGTCGAAAGAAAAGTTAACCTAAGTCAAAATAAAAGCACCTCTAGATCAAATGAAAAGTATCTCTAGGTTAAACGGAACGTATCTTTAGGTCAAATGGAAAGTATCTCTAGGTTAAATGAAACGTATCTCTAGGTCAAGCGGAAAGTATTTCATTAGTCAAATGCTGAATGAAACTTTTCTTTTGTCTTTGCCTTTTAGCTGGTAATGGAATTTTTTATTTGCTATCTTCATTATCAAATAATGAAATTTTTTTTTTACCTTTTTGAAGGTCATGATAAATCGCTTTTCCTTGAGCATCGCATTTTTATTTCGCAGTCGATACAAAAGTGAAGCCAAGTTGAAGAGCAAAAAGGAAGAACAATTTCATGTGGTGATTAAAGCGGTTGATACGGAATTAGAACTTATAAGATGCACTGTATCAAAATTTAATTGTTTTTTAATACCTTTATAACGTGCAGAAAAAAGCTTCAAAAACGCCGTAAAGTATACAAATTCTTAGCCAGTTTCAAATTGGGAATTTACGTAAATACTTCCGCCTGTTCTTCCGTCCGTCTGTCTGTTGGAGCAACTTTGCAGTATTAGTGGTAAATATTCTCCCGTTGGCGAAAATGACGAGATCGTCTACAAATTTGCAAAACAATTTGGAATTGATCTAAAGTTTTCAAAAAACACGCCTACAACGCCCACATCCTTAAGCGACAAAAACGTTAATTTTGAAACTAGAGGAAATCTGCTGCGCCCACTCCATATTATAAAGTATAAAAATTTTATTCTTCTACTTTGTAATGGATTTTTTGTGTACGCGACCTAGCTCTTGATCGGTAGAGCGGCTGCACTCGGCCCGTGATTCCGCATCACAAAAAAAAACGTTAACTACTAATAAAACCACAATAACTGATAAAAAAAAAAAATAAATAAATAAAAAAAAGGTCTTCTACTCATATTATACAATTAGGTCGTCTGTCCTGTACGTCATCTGTTGGTCTTTTCTTCTTCGTCCATCTGTATCTGTCTAATGTCCCCCTACCTTTCCTCACGCGCTCACCCTCATCGCGCTCCAGCCAATGCGGTAGAACGATCACCTTAGCCACTCATCGCGGCTCCTCTATAAAGAGAAAACAAAAAAAATAAATACCTGACTGTTGTATGAAGCAGCAGGTCGAACAGCAAAATTGCTGTTGTTGTTGCTCCCAATGGGCTGTCTCGGGATGAGATGTAGACACCAATTGAGCTTTCCTTATTTTAAGCAGCCCCAGCCCTTAACGCCTTTTATCCTAACCCAAAGAACCGCCACAACTTCCTTATCCTCTCTCCGATCAGCAATTTTTACAGTGGTAGCGACGACAAATGGTGTGGTCGTAAGCAATTGTTTCATTAAATATCTTTACCACGTTTTCCAACCTCTCCTTTAAAACTATTCCGTAGGTAACCCGAATTCTTTTTTCTTTCTTAACACGTTTGCTTAAAAATTAATTCAATAACAGTTTCATCAAAGTCGTAAATTTTCTAGTCTACATCACGTTAAATATATTAATGTGTTGGAAATCTTTCACTTCGGCATTTCTTGATCTACTTCATAGGCAGTTTTACTGATACCTTGTTTCCTTTTCACATTAGACCTTCTAGCGCCAGTAGTGATAAAAAACACAAATATTTTATTTTCACTGTTCATCGTTTTATTATAAATTTCATGTTGTTCATTGTTTTATTATAAATTTTGACAATTTTACAAGGCAACTTTCCTAGATTTATCCACATTAGAACTTAGGAAACCTCTTTTATTTTATTTAGTATATATATATATACAAGCTCACTTATTGCTGTTTGTTGGAAATCAGTTTACACATACTTAACTCGTTCACATGTCTATATATACATATATATTAGTTATCTATTTCTTTCACCATGTACATCGGTAATTTATTTGATGGCTGGACAATAAAAAGGTCATCTAATTTTTGCATCTATTCCCACACATACACACATATCATCCTCTTTGATATTTCTTGCCAAGCATTTTAAACGAAAACGGCACCTTCACTCGAAAAGGTATGCATTACAACCGTTTGCGAATTGCGAAACCAAACGCACAATGTTCAGCTCACAATTCCGATATTTGTTAGCTTTGCATTTGTTTATTTAATGTTAAATTCAGAAAACTTAAAATTTATTAGTTTTACATTTGTTTACTCAATATAAAATTCGCAATTCCAACCTTTACCAATTTTTTTATTCGTTTATTCTTGTTAAATGCACAATTCTAACATTTATTAGTTTCTCATTCGTTTATTTAATGTAAGATTCGCAATCCTACGCTTTAGTAATTTTTTTTTCATTCGTTTATTTCTTCATTTAAACAATAAAAAGGAGGAAAAGTAAAGCAGTAGAAAAACTTTGAAACTTTCCTCTTTTAAAAGCTTTCTTTAGCGCACGCCGCTACTTTTCAACGTCACACATAAAGAGTAATCTTCAACGACCAAAACTTTTCACTTCCACACCGATTGAAGAGCAAAAACAAACGACTCTCTTGCGATCAAACTCTTTGCACTCTTTCCTCTCTTAACTTTCAACCCTCACAAACTACTTAGGGCTTACCTAGTTCTCCCTTCCCGTTTCTCTTTCTTTCTCTTTCTTTCCTTTTTCTCTCTTTTTTCTTCTTTAAACTTGACGAAACACGCACATGAATACGCAGAGGTCAACTGAAAGTCACACGGCATTTGAAGTTTTTTTTCTTTTTTTTCACTTTTGCCCCTGTTTTTTTCTTTCACTGTCCATGCATTTTAATGTCAAGTGTTTGCATGTCCTAAGACCTATTCTTCAACCTAATAAACTGTCCTCTGCATAGCTATATGTTCCGTTTTGTACCTAATGGAAAGGAAGTACTTTTTACAACACATTTTTCTTTGTAGTTTTGTAATATAACCAATTTCGTATATTTTTTTAATATTTTTGTGAATAATTTTATGCTTGTTACTTTTTGACGGTGGTTGTTTTTACTTTTTGGCTAATTGTTGCTTATCCATATTTTGATGCTTAACGTAATTATTTATATGAAAACTTTGCTTATATTTGTGGTAATATCTGTGCATGCCTAACAAGCGCACTACAATCTTCTTTTTTTTCTTTATTTCTGCAATGCTAACACAACACTCACATGATGCTACTCGTTTGACTTTTCTTGCACGCCTCCTCGATTAGCAAATCAATCAATCAAAAAAGCCCTAATATCCTCGTATGATTTTCTTTTTTTTTCTTTTTGCGTTGGCTACCTAGCGCTAGCCGCTACTTTGCAAAAGAACAAACCGCAAATTCTCACGATGTCGTATCACGGCATGCCGTTATTGTGACCCTTGCGGTAAAAGCAGATTGACAAACATATACTGTAGTGCGATCGCATATGGTTATATGCATCCACTTTGAAGTGTGATGGAATTATGCAAATTCAGCTAAAAGAAAAATAAAAATTATGTCCCACTTCACCTGGCTGAGTATTGCATTTCGTAATGTAATACGATGCCAGGCGCCCCATTTAAGGCAATTATTATTTTGTTGATGTTATTATAATTTAGTGTAGTAACTTATGTATAAGTAGCCTTATAAAAATTAATTAAAGGGAATTAGCTAAATGCAACTCAAACAAGCGTATCAATCCGTTAGTATAATAAAAGGCGTTCCATCCGCCTAGAATCATAGATAGGGACTGCCTCATGCCGAACTCAATTGGCATTTTCAAGAGGCAGATTGACTTGGCGCATTGAAGCCGTGCAGTTTAGGAAATATTCTACAACTCCAACATAACATTATACCGACAGCACTAGGTCATACTTGGAGATGCATGAAGAATCTTTCCACAATAAATTATTTGTACACACCAACCAACGTTTTCAAATTTACCACAATACGCATCACCTTGATCCTAAAAAAAATGAAAAAAACTTTACAATAATGAGAGGGCATGGCTGATTTTTTCTACTTCCAGAATAAAAGTGGAAATTTGTATGTTGCATGTGCCGTACTTTATGAGCAAGAAGCGGATGTATAGAAAGTAATCCCTGGTAGCTGAATTTGAAAGGAGAAACTGAAATGAAAGAGAGAAATGATTTTATATTATATAGAAAATAATCCCTGGTAGTTGATTTCGGAAGGAGAAACGGCTGTAGAATGTGTAGAAAACAATCCCTGGTAGTTGAATTCGAAAGGAGAAACAGCTAAACAAACGGTATTAAAGACCCTAAGAGAGAATAAAAGAAGTGAAATGATAACATTTACTGAAATTTGTACGAGAGATATGTTTGAGCTACATACATTTTTACTAATGTCGTAATATTTGTACCATTGCAAATTCAAGCCCGCTCATTTAATTACTCTCAGATACTTCCAAATTCAGAATCGCCATTATAATCAAACAAGTGCAAATTCAGGCTCGCTCATTTTTTTTCTACTGGATCTTTGGTCTATTTATCAGCGTTAGTCTTGTCCTCTGAACAACGACCCACCCATCTGATGGTGCAGTGCATAGCTTCTTCTACCCTTATAATAAATAATAAAAAAGGTATTATTATAATAAAGCTAATAATTCCAACATTATTACGAAAAAAAAAATCATGGTTTATATGTTAAACAGGAAATTCAGGTCCCAGATCTGCTAAAGTGAGAAATTGAGAACCCATTTTTTTAAATTGGACGACCCTTAATGGAACAAAATGGAACAAAAACAACAGATTTAGTTTAGTCAATTAATTAATTTTATACCTTGAAATATTAAAAATATTCAATTCGCTTCTGTAAAAGTACTCAAATTAATTACTTTATAATCTCTTCACTGCTAGTGATTTGCAGACTTTCAATCGAGAATTTTTTAAAATTAACTATCTAATATTAATAATAGAACTTTAGTTACAATACTTACTGAGATGAAGATATATTCGTTATTCACACATAGCTGTTGTCCTTGCAAATCGCATAAATCTATTTTTGCATTTCATACAGAACTTGAAATATCTGGAAAAGACATTATTATTCACCTGAGTAATGCAAACCTAACTATCGAGTTAGCGTTTCGCGGATTCAAATTCCAATTGTAATAGAGTTTTCTTTGGTCGTAACAATAGTAGGCTCTCGGTCAAGGTAAGGGCGTAACATATCGATTGGTCACATGCCTATTAGGCTGCGACCACCACCTTCATATCCACTTTTTGACAGTCACCGTCTTACGCACTGAACAGCGCGCATCCCTAAGGGATCCGATAGATGATTATGAGACATATATTACTTTTAATAAATTGTAAATGTCTTCTTGCCTATTGACAGAAGTAAGGTTAAGGCAATTAAAATTCCAAATAACGCCTTGCAGGTCTCAGGGATCCTTGATAGTATCCGCATGGTCTCTTCCGATATCATTTTATTCGCTTACACATTACTATAAGGTTTTTATGCTTGAATCTGTTAATATATCTTGGAATAAGTTGTCTGCATTGGTTCGCTTTGAAGATCCTATTTCTTTCTTACCAACTTTTGAGCGTAGCTACAACAAAGCTATATCTTCCCTTTCCATTAGGGTAAACTTTTTATGGGTAAATATTTATAAACAATTCGGTTAATGAAACTAATAAAACTTTGACGATTTCCGCAAAAAGTCGCGGTGATGTGTAAAAAAGATCAAATCTGAAGGCAAAATTCTTTGTTTGAGCGTCAACAAGGTTAGAGTTAATTTCGGAATTCCAACGGTTTGTAGAGTGACGCCAAGTTCCATTATCCTTCCTACTTGTATTCCAAGCCTTTCTTATTAAACTTTTTGCTACCCGTTAGTAAAAATATTTTAGTGGAAAGGGATTCGTCTTTACATTTCAACAAATTTAAAAAAAAATACAATAGCTTGATTGGGCACACACATTTAAGTAGATCTATCTATTGTGTTGTAAATGCTTTCAAGCTTGGCTTTCTCGCCAAGTATTGCGTATATATTCCAAATCTAGCTTTTTTCTGCTTTGAAGTGTTCTAAAAGACCAAGTTTTTTCTTTTTGCAATGAATTTGCGTTTTATTAAGTAGTTTTTCAGTAAACAAATTCATCACTGACTTGTAGAGAAAGCGCGACCATCATCGAAGTTCTATTTTAGCTCGTTTTCATTTTTTTACTTTTCAGCAAATTGAAATTTCCGTAACTGTCCGTTAAGAATGGTATATAGAAAGCGCTCCTTTCTTTAATATATGTATGCTTTTTGATATGTACACACACTTATATGTAAGCAACGTGCATCATAAGTGCTTCGTCAGAATGAGCAAACCTCCATCAACACATTGTTTTTTTCTTTAATTCATTTAATTCAACGGAAATAGACAAACAACTCGTACTCGCAGCTCAAATTGGAATTATTTTTCATCTTTTTTTTAATTTTTCTTTTTCAAAAAACTGATTAAATTTCTCGCGATCACAAGCATTGAGAAGACTTTGCTATTCAAACTTTAAACTTTACGTTGATATTCTAGATAATTTCGCATCGCTAATTGAATCTCTAACCCATTCAACTGAAATTGACTGAATTGGCTATAAGCACATTAAGCGCTCAAGTGCTCAACGGAAAATAGGTTAGATGGCACTAAAACTGAAAAATTTTGGATTAACGTAAACATTGTCTCTTCACAAATTTTAAAAACAACTTATTTTCGTTTACAGTGTACGTGTCGTCTTTCTCGATATCTTCGTAACAACGATCTGAAGCCTTTCCTAAGAAGAATGTAGAAAGTTAGACTTGTTAAAAAAAGCCTATAAAGAGCCACTTACTTTCTGTTTCTGGCGTAGAATCGTATGACATTTTAGAATTCAAAAAATGCTTATCATGCAACAATGAACATGTATTCATATTCTCATTGCCATCAATAGCGGCCTTGAATTTATCCTCCAAATTTGATTTCGCCTGTTCTTTAAATTCACGGACGCTTTGGTTTCTACCGTATTATAAATAAAGAACTCCGTTCCAAATTTTTTAATGTTCTCTCAGGACTGCTAAAAGGCGTTGTAGAAAAGTCCTCAAATATTATGTCTACTATTGTCTTATTGTTCTGGTCACCACAAGCTCTTTCTGGTGCGTATATATTGTTTACTTCTTTGCTTGATTCGATGTTTTCATCCATTTTCAAAACTGATTTGTAATCCAAAAAAAAGCAAACTTATCAATAAGTGAATAAAAGATTTTAAAAAAAATTGTTTTCTTACTTGACAGTTGAACACAATTTTTACAATTCTTGTTCTTGCTCGCATAATCTTTACATAACCAAAATGGCAATGAACATTGTATGATCCAGATAATGGCTTCCGACAGTGCCGGCTTTAATTTGTACCATTAATGTCTTCAATCGATAGAATATACGCTGATAAACGTCAACTGTTATCGTCCCGCATAACGATATTAATGGATAAACGGCAAACAGGAAACGCTCTTCCTTATGCGGTTGAGAAATAAACACCAGCAGCCACAAATAATACGGGGCCAGTGTAATATAACGGGGAAAGTTTATATAGATTTCGTTTTCGCCGGAACAACAATGAAATCGATAACCAACAAACTCTAAATCAAACTATGGAATAAAGTTTGAATACAGCTCACGAGCGTGCCAAGGAATTGAAAAAAGCTTTTAGGTAAGCGAAATACTCGATATATAAAATCCCGATCTTGTCAATTTTTAAAAGTGTTGTTTCTTTGTGGTAGTGCTTCATCTGCTATTTTAGTAAAACCATGGGAAAATGTGGGCTTTGTTAAGGGCGTACCTCAAAGTAGTAATCTTAGTAACAACGAACAACATGTGCAGCAACGTTACAGTAGCCAACAATCGCAGCCATCGCCTTCGCTAGATATTCCTTTAGTTCCACGCCATGAAATATCACGTTCAAATCCTATTGAATTGCGCTTAAGTGGTGCTGATGGTGACAACAATGGTTTTCTTGCTTCTTGATGCTTATCAAGAAACGAATAGTATTACCAATAACAACAACAACAACATTTATCAACATTTAGGTGCTCATAACAGTAAATCAGTTAATGAAATCAATTTGGCAGAAATGCGAAATGCGTTAGACCGAGGTATGTTGAGAACAGATTTGCCTTCAAAATATGGCAACCGCGTTAACACGTTAAACCTTTGCCATGAAGAAATTATTCATCTCATAAAGTGTAAGGTTTTCTGTTAAAACGCATTTACATTTAAATGAGACTGAAAAATTATTTTCTTAAAGACTATTTTGTATACAGACATGTGTTAAGATATGGTTTTTTCTCCTTCTTTTACGAGGTACCATGGCAGTCCCCTTATCAGAAAAGGATAATTTGGGAGGAAGTGCTGAAATAATGTTTCCCCCAACAACTGCAACTTCCAATGAAAATCTTCTAGATATATTCAATGGTAATTCAAGCCAATTATATAAATTTAATAATTCACCCGATGATTTATATAAACAGGCTACCACAATATCGGCTAATGGCGCGTTGGTTCCACCGCCTTATCGTGATCCTCCACCGCCGCGCAACAGCCCTTTGCAACTTAATCAACAGTCACACCCACAAAACTTAACAGCACATTTAACACCAATACCACCGAAAGTAATTTATCTCCGTCTATGGGCGTTATGACGACTAAGGATGTGCAAACCTCTTCTAGTGAAGGAGATTATGATATAGTAGATTCTTCCCCTTTAAGCAATTTAGTTATACCCTCGAACATGGATGAAAGTGAAAGCATTTTCCAGGCCACGCAATATCGCTAAATTTTTGCTTTTAATACGACGCCGAAATACTCTATTTGGAAATTAAAGATCACGACCAAACGCAGGAATTGGAGGCTATATCTAGAGAAATTACCTTAGTCGATCAGTTATTCAGACAGAGTAGCGAGCAGGTATTTTAGTATTTGAATAACGATTTTCCGACTTTTTAATCGTCAAATGTATCGAACACTAACGATATTTACTTGACAAGAAGACGATGATATTTTTTAAATTATTCCAATATTAACGTCATTGGTTTCATAGCACTAGACTTTAGGCCAATGATTTGCATTCGTGGTCTATGTAACACTATAATAATAACAACATTTTTGTTCTTTACAATCACATTTTCAGCTTCAAACTCTGCAATACGTTGAAGAGGAAAATGAATTAGTCAAGCAACAAGAAAAGACATTGAAATCGGAAATTGTTCTCTTGCGCTCCAAATTAGCTAATTGTGAAACAGAATTGTTACAGTGCAAAAATAAAATACGCCTTTTAATGGATGACATCGAAATTGAACAACGATCAAATTGCAATGAAAATAAACGGTAATCAAAAGCTAACTAAAACTTTTTTTCGATATATATATATAATTATCGGTTAGGTTTTTTATTTATTATCGTATATTTTATTTTTTATTCATGTTATTATTAATGCGTTTTCTTACTTTGTTTTTATTTCTCCAATTTTTTAAACATTTACAGGCAAATTGTTGAACGTGATTTGCTTATGGGAATGGAGCGTATTTAAAGTGAAATCGATCAGGCCATTCATAATACCGATACATCGAATAATACCGCTGAAAATTTGAAAAGGAAATTGCACTAATTGAAAACGCTATAGCCGAAAAAAAGAGACAAGTAAGGACTACGTTAAAAAAGTTCTCTTAAACTGCATACACACCATACTGGATTGATTGTTCACTTCCTGAGCAATTTGTTATTAAACATACAAATAAAATATAGTGTTGTTTCGTTATCGTACCCATCGCTGAAGGATATGAGATATACTCATTTCATCGATACGTTTGTGACACACAGAAGGAAAGCTCAGGAACCCCTAAAGTAAATATATTCTCGATCAGCAGCAAATTCTAAACCGATTTAAGAATATTCTTCCGTTTGTCTATGTAATGTCCTGTGGTAAACAGTCCCCCAGGTGGCAGAAACGATGCTATCGGCTTCAAATTCGACAGAAACATTGGCAATTCTTACATAGGAGGGTGACATTGAAAATGGGGTGAATCGGCCAAAGGCCACGACCACAGTGAAACTTAACTACTACCTTTGTTTTCTGTTCGTTATTTATCAACTGTAAGAGATGCAATGATACAAATTTGCAAATAAATCTTAAAAAAAAATTTATTTATTAATTATATAACCATTCTGCATATTTTTTAAAATTATTTAATATTTTTTCCCATAGTAAAGAAAAGTTTTATTTCAATTCTTAATAAGGATTATTTTATTTTATAATTGTATTATTATTTCTTGTATAATTGTATTAATCATCACTAATAGTTATGATAAGTAAAATTGTATGATACCTTTTAGGTGGAACACCAGGTTAACGAAATGAAGGAGGTAAATTTGCAAAGTTTAGGAGTGATACTCCTTGGGAGGAAATCAAACATTTCTTGGAAGCCGTCGAATTATTGGTTCGCCGCGACAGTTGGAAAATGCAGCACCAACCAGCAAAAATCCTCACGGTGTGTGGGTATAATTTACATTTAAGTACTTCGATACTCTTTCATTCAAAATGACATAGTATACGTGATTGAATACTTTTGAAACTCAAACGAACTTATATGATGGGAACAAGCATTGAAAAAAAAAAATATAGAAGCTGTTAAGAAATTAACTCACACATATCGATGATAATAATAAAAAAATTTTAGTAATCAAGTGAATGTTATTAAAGAGGCAATACTAATAAAGACATATTTACTCTTCTCAAACAACAACAATCTACAATGTATTATAAGACACATTCTACACATTTAAAAGATTAATTCTAGAGCATTCCGTTTTTTTAAATTCTTAAATTTGTTATTAAAGTGCAAATTTTTTTTTGTTTTTAGAGGAAACGTTTTATTGACTTAAATTGTAAATTAACGGTAATTTTTTTTTAATATTTTAAGAGAATGCAACCTTTAAAAGCAATAAAAAGTAAAGATTTTACGCACAAGTATAAAAATTAATTAAATGTTGGATTGAAACCGAGTTTTTATTATAAAAAAAATGTTTCCTATGCGAAGTCATTGGTCGACATCTATTTTATTTATAATTTCGTTAATATTAAATATCGTTGACATGAATCACCTTTACAAAATTAACTTTGGAGCGCATAACATGAAATTTACGCATATTTTCTAACTGCTCTTTGCTCATATCCTGACCATGTTTTCGCTTAATATGCACCTTTAGTCTGTGAAAAAGAATATTAAATATGAAGTACGTTTATTTTTTTAATTTGACTAAGAAATTACTAACTTTGCTTTAGCCGGATATCCTTGCTGACAAAATTCACATTCAAAGGGCATCATATTGTGATGCATGATTTCGTAAAGAGTTAGACGACGTGAAATATTTTCCACAATCAGTGTAGTCGCAGCTAAATCGCACGCTATAATGTTTAATTCTTTTGTGCGTATTCAAATGACACATTTGTGCATATTTTGCCCACATAAATCGCTGACATAAGGAAATTTGTGGCCTAAAAAGTGTATTTTAACATGAAGAAATCACATAAACAGAAATTATTTATTTTTGTAATAGAATTGTAATATATAATCTTATATATATAAGTGTATAAAAATAGAGCATTTATCTCCCCTTGAACGTCGCCTGTTTAGTTTTATTCAATTTTTAGAGACCTGACGTTCGATTTTCGCATAATTTTGGACATTTTGTGTTCATTCTTCGCATATATTCGTACAAGTGGTTTTATATAATATATAATCTTATATATATAAATGTATAAAAAAGGAGCATTTATCTCCCCTTGAATGTCTCCTGACTAGTTTTATTCAATTTTTAGAGACCTGGTTTTATAACCAAAATCATAGGCGTTAATAAAGATAAAAGCTAAAATTATACAATTATAAATTTTATCATTAGCTGTCTTAAGTAATTAAAGATTTGAAAGTCGAAATGGCGTTTTAAATATTTACCTGGTCCCCGTAGTTGTGGTTTTTACCACGTCATCCAATTGCATAATAATATTAGGCCCGATTACATTTTGAATTTGAATGGAATGTTCCGGTGTTAACACGCACTCAGAATTATCGAATGGAGAACGAAAATTCTGAGTTTGGCTGAACGTTTTCATCGATTTCAGCCAATTTCAAAAGTGAAACCATTTGAAAGCCTTCAGAAGCCGTAGAGCTCTAAGCCAAGCTATAAAGTTATGTAAACCGCCTGCTTTTTCCAATACCAGGACGCAAACCCAAATGATAAGTATAACTGAGCAACATTTTACAGTTTAAATCTACTAACTGATCAGGCAAGACAATTTTCAAAGTCCCAATGGTGCCAACGGGCATGAAACTGGTGTTTTAACATCGCTATGCCACGAAGACATTATAGCAGCTCTCGCTTTTGAAAGTGAGCATTCGGTTACAATTTTATACGTCAGCGGCGGTACTTTTTCTGCACTCATTGCATTTCCGACAGTTTTACTTACACAGTATTGTTTTTTACTTTTCACTTTGCTGGATCAATGTAAAGATCCTATTAATAAGAGAATCTAGAGCGTACGCTTATTCCCGACAATATTTAATTGCATCTGTTTTTCATTCAAATTCGTTATAAACTATAAATAAATCAAAAAACCTTGTATCGATTTATTTCCATGCCGACTATGTCTTCCATTTTGCTACTCTTTTAAAAATTTTTTAGGTTCTATGCACTACGCAGTGATGTGAAAATCAAGTCGGTGAAAATAAAAAAAATATTTTATTTGTATATAGCAAACTTAAAAGTTTGCTTATAATCAAAGTTATAACTATCTAAACTTGGAGATAAGCAATGGCTGAGTCCTTGAGTAAAACATATGGAATACATTTTAAACAACATTTGCTAATGTAGTGCTTTTTCAGGTTCAGAGGTCAAAGCAAACGAAGCAGTAATTATTCAATTATTACACCTCCCGAAGGTGAAGGCGGCCTTGGATTGTATCAACCATATTACGTATCAACCTCAAACTTTTGAAAAAATTTAAAAGCTTGTTCTTTCCTTTATCCTTCAATTTTGCTCTTAAATCTAGTTCTAAAGTTCGAAAACTCTGAAAATCGCTTATATTTCAACTTCTCTCTTTACAATAATTTAGATATATTTGCAATTTTCCAAATTTTACTCGGCCGTGTTAATCCACAATTTAGTCAAAACGTAAAGAAAGTTTTTATCCAGCAACCATATGCTTTTGAATCCCGGCAATGAGAGATTCGACTATAACTGGATATTGGTTGGATTGATAATCGGAGCTTTAAATTTTCATTTTCGCACTTTTAACAGATGGAAAAGTAAAAGCCACTTAAGCAGATCCTAAATAAAGCACCTTTACTGACGATGCGATTTGGAATTTTACCTAAAAAATGCAAATTAATTACAAAAGAATAGTATCAGAAAACGTATAACATATCTTTCAAATCCATAAAGAACTTTAACATTTGGTTATTGCTTTTTCCGCTAAATAATATTTTGCCAGTATACAATTCACATATTGTTCAACCAGCCGACCACATATCTACACCATAGTCGTAAAATAAACCCAAAATAAATTCAGGCGCGCAATAGAATCTAGATATTAAGTAAAGAGTAGTTTTGTTGTCATTTACGATTGAAGCAGAACCAAAATCGCACAATTTCAAGATCAAATTACTCTGACTAACTAAAATGTTGTTTTTTTGTTCTTGTTTTTATTTGTCATAATATGTACGCACCATTATTATGTTTTTCCAAGCGCATCATCGGGAGAATGTTAACAAAATCATCAAATCCTAATAAAGTGCCCACCTACCATTCGTAAGCCTACACATTTATGCACCAATTAAAAAGTCATAGAATCGAGTCAAATTGGCAAATTGTCATATTGTCATGTGCCTGCGCCTGGTAGGGCTTTCGGGCCCACGACATCTGCCGCTCCCAACACGACCTGGAGTTGCTTCTGCTTGCGAGCTTCGTTTATCATTGGTACGTTTAGAACTTTACGTTGCGATTGGTAATAAAATGAGTTAAAAATATCAAAAGAAAACATCAAAAAGAAAGCCAATGAAAACAAAAAAAAATTCGACGTAATCGGTTGGCTCAAATTAAGCCTAGAGAGGGATGTAATATATTTCTTTAAAGGTCTCTAGCACCTACAAATGTTCTTGAAAATCTTCTAATAGTATTAGTCTCGCTTTTCTCTTAAATTAAGGATATAAGAATTTCTAAGAGTTTACCGCAAACGTGATGTCACAATGTGTTTTTGCATAGTTTAATTGCACTGCGGAAATAACTTTTATCTTAACTCTTCCAATTTCTTCTCTGGATTGCCTAAGCTAACAAATAATTTTTAAACTTGTTAAGAAACTGTCTTGGCGAACCGGTTTTTTTGATCCGTATAATCGGTTTTTGAGCCGGTTATCCGAAGTTGGGAACCAATTTTTTTCATTGGATTACTTTTAAGTACTAAAGGAAATAGCATTTAACTCGTTTAACAATTCCCGCAAGTTTCATTATGTAGACCGATCTTTTGAAAGAATACAACAAATATATTAATCTCGTATTTGTTCTTCACCAAAATACGAAATCTTTCTCTTGTAAAGAAACTTTTGCACAAATTCTTTTTTTTTTCATGTGAGTGGAATTTAGGATTAAAGACGTTAACTAGCTCATATTTTTTTACTTTAACAAGCTCTGCTCGCATAATCACGATAATAAAGTTGAACGACTAAGTACAAAAAAAAGAAACCCGCGAGAGCTTCTAGCCATTCACCTTGACATTTACCTATGACTTATATAAAATCGAAGCCTTTGAAGAAAATTTCAACAAATTTCTAAAAAAATTTCGAAATTGAAAAGGAACCCTTTCTAAGTAATTTTTTCCTTATCCCCGAGGATTCGTAAAACAATAAAATAAATGTGACAAAGTCTAGTTGGAATGCAGCACATTTCGCTAATTTAACCGTTTCCTTTATTGTGTTAACTACTTACGGTTTTAATTTGTCTCATAGAAGTGGGACTATAAGCAAACGTAAAAACGTAAAAGACCGAACATATTATTTTGGGGAAAAAGAAATCCATTATTTTTATATGAACTTCAGGACTTTATATAACATGCTTCGGATTGTCCGATTTGGATCAAATATGCATCGTTTTGTTGTATGATTTGTTGCCATTTTAAAGGTAACTTCAAAATGCCTCTCTCATAGAAGTCCTGGTCTCTATTTGCAAAAAATTCTAGTAGTCGATTTTCACAATCCTCCCTAGATTCCAATTTTTTATCATTAAAGAAATTTTGCAATGCAAGAAAAAGATGATAATCGCTTGGTGCCAAGTCCGGACTGTAAGGCGGATGCATTAAAACTTCCCAACCAAGCTCCCGAAGTTTCTGGCGAGTCACTGTAGATGTGTGTGGCCTAGCGTTGTCCTGGTGGAACACACCTCTCCTGTTGGCCAATTCAGTCCGTTTCTGGTCAATCGCTATCTTCAAACAGTCGAGTTGTTGACAGTAGAGATCAGAATTTAGCGTTTGGCCATATGGAAGCAACTCATAATAAATAATCCCCTTCCAGTCCCACCAAATGCATAGCAAAACCTTCCTGGTCCTTTGAGGTGCTTCACCGCTCTTTGACCACGATCGTTTTCGCACAGGGTTATCGTATGTGATCCATTTCTCATCTCCAGTCACCATCCGTTTAAGAAATGGGTCTATCTCATTCCGTTTGGCCAAGGCTTAGCAGATGGAAATTCGATCCATCATGTTTTTTTCTGTTAATTGGTGTGACACCCAAACATCGAGCTTCTTTTTGAATCCAGCTTTGTGTAAATGGTTTAAAACTGTTTTATGGTCGATTTTTAGCTCCTTGGCGATGTTACGACTGCTAACATGCCGGTCAACTTCGATCATTTCTCCGATTTTATCGACATTTTCGACGATCGGCCTGTGCGAGGTGCATCTTTAACATCAAAAATTCCTGAACGGAATCTACGGAACCAAAATTGCACATAATTGGCTGTTACAGTATCGGAACCATAAACACCATTCACAATTTTAGCCGCATGGCTTGTATTTTCGCCTTTGTCAAAGAAAAACTGTAAAATGTATCGAATTTTCTCTTTGTTCACTTCCATTTTTAACACGCTGTAACTCGCAACTGAATGCACCAAACAAAAAACAGCAAAAGAATTTTGTTTACTGCGAAATGTCACCTTTCCAACGAGCATAAATCTGAAATTGTTTGATCGATACTTTGCGAGAAATCTATCAGTGCAGCCATCTACCGAAAAAATAATGGATTTGTTTTTCCCCAAACTAATATATATAGAGATACCTTCGAATTTATGGATTTGCCATAAGATATGTCGTAAAGGTTGTAGTACTTTTAAAATACATAGACGCTGTCAAGAATATACATATGTGTTCCCGATTAGTCTAAGGGGGATTGTTATGTTTCCACAGTGTGACGCTTTGCTGTAAACATAGAGTTAAAAGACAATGGGAAAAATGGATGTGCGCTATCCGTTTACAACGAGACAAAAAAAACGTAGAAAGTAAACGTTGACGCTAAATTCCCCAATTAACGACGACCACTTCAATCCATAGTAAAGAAAATGTTTGTTTTCCAAATGGCAAGCAAATAAATGAAAATTTCTTTAATTTTCGTTAATTTTTAGACCAAATATTAAAATGTAAAATTGAATTAAAAAAAAAACACTTTTTCACTTCTTACCTCATTTATTGATTTACACTCCATCTTTTGCCTAAAAAAGCTGTATCACTAGTGGACGATAGATCGAACGTCTAAATATGCTCTATTGCTGGTGGTCGATATTGAAATGATCGAACGTATGGGAAAAATGCGCGTTTGCGCCTGCAAACTTTCCATAAATTAGCAAAAACCGTTATGATTTTTCATTGTATATGTGAAAATGAAAAAACATTAGCACAATTGAAAAGGGTTGCCATCCCAAATACTTCTATTGACAGTGGTACGGAGATGAAACAAAATGTGAAAATGAAAAAATTTGTGCTTATTTTAATTTTTTTTTCTTTTTTAGGATACTCATTTCTCAGGAGTACCGACATCTGTTCAGGAACTTATTGATAAAGGCTATATACGCTGGCGAAATATCAATGAATTCATAGATAAATCGAAATCGGTCGTAGAGCTTTATCGTGCCTATTGCAACTTTGATACAAGACCCCGAATACGACGATAAGTAAACACAATCAGGATCTCCTATTATTGGGGCTAATTTAAATGAAAAAAGTTATCGAGACGTTTTTGAATTCAAAAAAAGGCTTTCGTTGCTTTTACACAATAATATGAAGTAATATGAAGTAGTATTTATTTCTTTGGACTAGTACGAGTACGCCTTAAGCCCGATAGCCGCCACTTCTTTTGTAGGTTTACCGTTATTACTGTATCGGGATCTTTTCCATTTCCATTTCCTGAAGGGGAAATTTCCTATTGATTGGTGTACTTGTTTCAACATAATTTTTAAGAAACTCCCCTAATTCAGGTGTCGTCGTCTCGGTTTATAATAAATTTCTATTGGGTGTCTCACAGAGCTCATTGGGTGGCCTAAAATTCTATTTTGGGTTTAATAACGAGCGCTTTTAACGAAGCAGCATTGGAACACTTAAAATCGAATGCCCGGTTTGTTTGGATTCATCATTAAGAGCTAACAATGTATCATCGGTCTGTTGACATAAAAATTGCTTTGAATCATCTTGAGGAAGAACGCATTGATTTAATACAATATTAGCATAATCGCTTCCCATCTCTCCACTCCTTCATCGTTTTCAACTTTTATATTCGATTTCTACAATTTGCACGTCTTTGCCTACCTACCGTAACATCCAGTATCCAGTATCCGCACAGTAAAACAAAAAAGAATTTTCATATTTTGTTTATGAACAGCTGTCGCATGTATAAAAAATCGGCGCTTTAGAGAAAATAGCGTATATGTTCTCAATAATTTGTAAAAATGCCAACCATCTGAGAATAAGATTTCTCAGACTATACATGGCCTCCGGATTAGGTCGCTATATCCGTGATCAACTAAATTGCAGTCACATGACGGAGGAGAAGCACGACTTCCGCAAAGAGGTGATGGGTGAGACGATGGCGAAAGACCCCGTAGACACCATCATCCTAACCAACGAACACATCAAGCCGGCGGTCCCAAAACCAACAGTAAACAATGCTTTCGACGCTGCGTATGAAATTTTTTATGCTGTGATGTGCAAGTATATGCTCGAGGCAGATGTAGGGAAACGCATATTGGCTACAGCCAATCATATCGGATGGATCATGCGTCCGGCAGGATGCAGCGATAAAATTTACTCGGTTTCATCCTGACTATGCTGCTAAAAACGAAAAACTGCAGAGAGTCCATTGACAAGAACGTGTCCGCACACAAGTAAATATTATTGTAGACAATATTATCACGACAAACCGAGACTACGACACCAGGATAAGGGGAGTTTGTTAAAAATGATGTTGAAACAAGTACACCAGGCGTCAGTAGGAAATTGCAAGTTCAGGAAATTGAAAAAGATAACGAAGCAGTATTAATGGCAAACCGACCAAAGAGGTGGCGGCTATCGGGCTTAAGACGTACTGGTACTAGTCCAAAGAAATAAATACTACTTCATATTACATTGTGTAAAAGCAACGGAAGCCTTTTTTGAATTCAAAAACGTCTCGATATCTTTTTTCATTTAAATTAGTTTTGCTATTTTTTCGCATTTCATTTAATTAATGACATTTGGATGTATTTTACTTATCCTTGGTTTCTTGTATCTTTTTGCTTTCGTACGCTTTTTTCTTATTTAATGATTTTCTTATTATACTATTATATATGTATATATATACTATTATACTATTTTATATTACATTGTATAAATTACATACAGGTAGTTTGAATAAATTTGAAACCCTTTATTTAATTGTATGAAAAAACAGTAACTAGTTTATATATAATTTTTGCTTAAATAAAATTGAAATAGCAAGATTTTACTTGTATAATAAAAAAACGAGTATAATCTCTTTTTTTTTTCAGCCATTTTTACCAAAAGATTTCAGATTAGTTCATCCTTTGTAGCACGCATTAAAATATTGTATGCCGTTTATACATTGAAATGCTTTTGGGCATATGTGCCCTTAGCCTGCCGCCAATAACAGGAGATCCTGATTGTGTTTACTTATCGTCGTATTCGGGGTCTTGTATCAAAGTTGCAATAGGCACGATAAAGCTCTACGACCGATTTCGATTTATCTATGAATTCATTGATATTTCGCCAGCGTATATAGCCTTTATCAATAAGTTCCTGAACAGATGTCGGTACTCCTGAGAAATGAGTATCCTAAAAAAGAAAAAAAAATTAAAATAAGCACAAATTTTTTCATTTTCACATTTTGTTTCATCTCCGTACCACTGTCAATAGAAGTATTTGGGAAGACAGCCCTTTTCAATTGTGCTATTTTATTGTAATAACTATGTGTTTTCATATACACAATGAAAGCTGATAACGGTTTCTGCAAATTAACAAAAATTTTGCAGACGTGCATTTCTTTCTCTCTTTCATGCAATCGGTCATTTCAATTCTTTTTTATACATTTATATATTACAAGCACTTTGTACGAATATAAGTGGTAAGAATTAACAGAAAATTTTTCAAAATAGGGGAAAATCGAATGCCACGCTTATAAAAATTGTATAAAACTATTCAGGAGACGTACAGGATGTGGTATAGCACGCTACATTCGTGAGCAGCTGCAATGCGAGGAATGTTTACAAGAATTCACGCTCAACCAAGACGCCTTCTGCTATTTGAAACAAGGTCGCAAGGTTGCCAGAAATAAGCTGAATAGCTTAACATGGACCTCAAAATATCTAAAACCAGCCTTTCCAACAGAAGATGCCCATGAAGCTTTTCGAAGAGGGTACGAAATCTTCTACGCGACCATGAGACAGTTGAGAACTATAGACACACTGATTTTTGTAAAGCTTTAGACTTAGTTAACCATAACTTATTGATCTTCACACTCCAGCCCTCCTTCTTTCCTTCCTACTTATCGGCTTTCTCCTGCATAAGATAGACGCTTTTGAT
>NW_023998454.1:190453-214874 GCF_014805625.2 Glossina fuscipes | reverse complement strand
GCGTTGCTGCAATGAACAGGGCAAGAGTATGTCCATATTGACGACACGTCTTTCTTTGCAGTTTTGTATTGTTAGCTCTTTGTCCATCATCGCATCATTATTCTAAAAATAAGATAAGTAAGCAAAATTTCAAAATTCAAACCATGCATAAGAAGAATGTTGCTCACGTTTCTCAACTCACCTCGACGAGCACCTTCAAAGGTGCGTCTCTTGAAAATCCTTGTTAACAATAAAAAGTATATCTTATAAGTAAATATTTTAGTTATCGAAATGTAAAAGGTAAAGCACGCTGCCACGTAAGCTTAGGAAGGCAGGATCTTTACTTTTGATTGTTCATTTAGTTATAGCGTGCAAGTGTAGGAAGAATTGTAGCTACTCATGCTTTTCTTTTTATGTTCCACTAAAAATGAACTATTATGCAGTAAAAATAAAGAGCGAAACGTGCATGCTCATTCGAACTCTAATGCATATTCCGATAAGAGATACCAAATCGGTATAATATTTTAAATGCCGTGTGTTGAATGATATTGTAATTGATAAGCAAATTAGTATAAATTGAATCCAGATTCACGAGCGCAGTATTTTCGTCTATACGTATGTTATTGTAGCCATTTTCCCTGATCAGAAAAAATCAGAAAAAATGTTCGATATTTTTAAAACAAGAAATTATAAAGACTTTCAATCCCATCACAAGTAAGAATATAAGGCAAAACAAACTCTCTCCTATATCCTCTATTATATCTCTCTCTCCCTCTCTCCTTCTCTCTCTCTCCTTATATCCTTGTATTAGGGAGAATGCACCGAACCAATTGACCAAAGAAGGCGAAGTATATTTGATAAAACTGATTTATAAATTTCTTAACACGTTTTTGCCTAAAGCCTTCAGTAAATTCTAATAAGAAAACAACTTTACATATAGGAAAAGTTCGTTTTTCAAATATTATTGTACTTATATTGTCCTAATTGATGTTGTATTTTTTTAAATTTCAATTATTTTAAATTACAAATTAAAATCCAAAGAGTAATTATGTGCTTATTTACTCATCTAATGATAATTCAAACTAACGAAATAGTAAGTTGTTGAAGCCTATGAAAAATCTTGTAAAATTCAAAGCAAATTTTTGATATTTGAAATAATATTTGAGCATGTTATAAAAAGTCGAAGACACGTAGAAAAAATGTGCCATTTATTAAAACAAACTGATTAAATCATAAAATATATAAAAATTTTGCAAAAGTTTTTTTTATTTTCGAGTTGGAGAAGTTTTCTTGTTTTCAGCGCTTGTAAGAGACTTATAACAGCATACGCGTCATACATATCTCGAGCCTTCCTTTTCGAGATTTTATTTATTTTGCATTTAAATGTAGTGATATGCACTTGCCATTCGAGTTAGCTTCTGTTCAAGTTCGAGATGAAAAGTTTACAAAAAAAATAAATATGATTAGAGTGGGACTGAGTGGCTAATAGCCACCATAACCCACGCATCACTTACGTTGAAGTTGACCATATGAAAGGTCGATTTTTTTCATTTTTATGAAGGGACTATAGCATCGCGCATAGAATATACGTTTTAAAATTCGCCTGCGCGCAAGAACTTCCAATATTTTCGCTATTTTGAAGCCATTTGATTTGTGCCATTGTGGGGAGATGGGCAGATAGACATACATGCATGGGTTCGGAATTTGATGCAAGATATATATATATTTTGGGATCTGGGAAGCTTCTCTTAAGCTGTTGCAAACGTTTCGACAAACTCCTCCTTTCCTTCGGTATAACAAAAACAAAAACTGCCATGAGCTAACTTATCATCAATTCTCTGTCTCAACGTAGCTGTAGTACAAGGTGCGGGTGTACGCAACACCGACGAGAACTTGATTTAGATACATCTTTTGCTGATCAATTGAGGATTAATTAATGAATCGACATAAGCTTGTCTGTCCGCCTACCAATTTTTGATAATAAAAACCCAAAAATAAGGCGCTCACTTACTAGACCCTTTGACATTGCCTCACGTTTTTAAAAAGAAAAAATAAAAAAAATAAGCCTTCGCCCATAACAGCTTTTTTATTACGACAACAAACAAAACAAGATGAATCAAACCAGTAAGCACACCGAAATATCTGCGAGTACAACACATTACTTCAACTTCGTTTTTCACGCTCTTCGTTTACATGAAAAAAAGAAAAACGAAAGCCATGCGTAAGACGAATAATCATTTCAAGTAAGTTTCCGAGTAAAGCTGAGCAAATCTTGTTAACAACATTGTTAAACATTGATCTTGAAAAAAGCAAATAGAAAAAAGACAGCGCATGTTGATTGATAATTTAATATATTGTTATGAAATTCGCTTTTATAAGATACAGTCCGTATCACTGGATAGCGGATATTTTATTCAAGAGAAATACACTTCAAAGTTCTTTTATTTACAATTATATTTCTTTAAATGCGGGATTATTTACAAATTATTTTTGGCAATATTTTCGACTGCTTAACTCAAATATCCTTTTTCTATTCTGCTGTCTTTCACATTATATACATTTTTGCCATCATATTACTAGCACCTAATTTTTTAATTCGTTAACCTGCTTTTGTTGGTAATCGTTTTCATCGAGGCGCCTGCGAATATACACTTTGCTTTTACCTGTCTGTTTTTCCGTTAATCGCTTTCATCGATCTGCAGCTGCATGACGCCTCGCGAATGTACATGTGGTTGTAGAAAATGACTAGCTTTGGGATTTCCGTAACAATATGTAATGTATATAGTCGTTGGGCTGTAAAAAGTTAAATTCTTATAAGAATATCAATTTGAAGTTCTAGAATTAACGAGCTGTTGCAAGGCTTCTGAACCGTATCGATTACGCAGCTGAGTTGTGCGAACTTACGCTTCATTCATAGACCTATCTGGATTAGATATTATACCATATTTGATCATCACGGTCATGGTTGCGGTGGTAAGGATGCTCGCGGTCATATAAAACACTATATTGTTTCAACGGATTAAATCAAGATATTTGAATGATCTAGACGTGGTCTGTTCCCCTTTCAGTCTATTGCCATTGACAGTATCCAAAATTCTCTGATGAGTAAAAGCTAAAATGTGTTCTTATATACAGATTGAAAATTGAAGACATTTCCCTCGCAAAAGTCTATTTGTACTTAATTAACGAAACTTTTTTAATGTTTGTAACTTCCGCGAACAGACTTAGGGTAGGGTGTCGGGCTTAAACTAGTCATATTTCGCAACAAGGATTTAAACCATAAGTTTCTATTGAGAGCCTTACCGAAATTTGCAATAGTTCTGTTTTTATTAGTTGTAATCTCTGCATTTATGAAGAATAAACGCCGTACACTCACATGCAAAAGCAAAGTAGTTACTCAAAAAGAAAACAAAAACACGTTCAAAATAAATAACAAAAATGAAAACCAATTAGATAAAAGTGGAAAAAAAATCTTAAAAGGAAAAATAAGAAACATTTGCGTGTATTGTTGAGCCAAAAAAAAGCTCTAGATTTGTACCCTAACTGGGAATTGCTGAATTTGTCCTCTACACGCTTTGATTCCTTCCTTTAAGTTTTGCAAACCTACAAAATTCTCCAAAATAGTCAATCAATAGAGTGAAAAACAAGTGAAAGCAAAAACGAATTGTGCAAGGAAAACGAAGTGAAGGCTATACAAATTCCTTTCTTTAAGCAAAATCATATGTAAGAAAAAAAAGGCGAAAAGAAAAATTGGTTATCTTAATCAGCAAACAGCAAAGAAAAAAATTGTTTAAAAATGTTCAGATAAAGCATATAAAAGCTGTTTCGTGCCAGGTAAATAGATAAGAGAAAAAAAAAAGAACGAATAGTCGATCATATGTACAAGAATACATACATAGGAGAGATGAAAGAGGTGTTTTCTTGAAGTTCGGACGAGAGTGCACGTTCGGAATAAGAGAAATTCAATTTTTTTAATTTACTAATTCACGAAATCAAGAGAAGTTGGTTTGAATTTTGTGTTAACCAAAAAAAAAATTAAAATGAGTAAAATAATAATATACCTATATAAATAGCATATTGTATAAAGAATACGTGGAGAAGACTATTGTTAAGTTTAAATTGTAAAAGAGAACAAATAGAAAAGAAGAATGATTGTAAACAGATATTAACATTAATATATCAACCAAAAATGGGTAGCCAGCTGCCTGTATCAATTAAGTTACAGAAAATTAAACATGAGATGAGAAGGTTTTATGGATTGTTTTGCTATGTTTCTTTTTGAATAAAAGAAAAAAAAGGAGTAATTCTGAAGCGTGTTTTTTTTTTGCTTATTTTTGTTACCTTGCCTTCAATGAGCAAATAGGTCAATTATAATTCAATAGAAGCAAAAAAAAAAAAAAAAAGGTTTGACTAGACATTCAGCTGAAAATATTATGCTATATGGACGATTTGAGAAATAAGCTTCTACATTAATATTTCGAAACCAAACGCCGCGATATCCGTCTTCAATCCACCAGTAAACATGAATGAGAAATGCTTTCATTTGGTATTAACCAGGATCGATTAGTGGTGATGCGATTCTGCCGGAGTAATTGGATTTTCTCACTGCTAAGAACTTAATTATTGGCCGAAAATATTGAGAATCAAAAGTATTTTTGAATAAGCTATGCGCAGCAGTTCTTAGAATGTGGAAGTTATTAATTTTGTAACGGCGGATGGTTCTCATTGAATAGTAATCATACAAATAACAAGGCTGCTTTTTATTGACATACAAGTAAGTAAGGCTGCTAAGACTTTTGTATTGGAATTTTTGCCGCGCTGGCGTTAATAGGTAAGAACTTCAATTTTTCCAATGTAAGCAGCAGGAGAAATTGTCGAGTGTAGAACAAAGCCTAAAAAGTGGAACGTTTTAACAAACGGTATAAAGGAACCATAGACGACAAGAGTGGTCACCGTAGGGTTGAAAAGACCATGCACTTAGTCTTATTAACTGAAAGAGTAAAATGGAATGACTCAAGACGAAAAGAAAAAATGTTAAGGGCAAATTCGAAAGTACACCCAGACAAATCAGAAACAGAGATGGAACTAAAAATGACAAGATCGTCGGTATATCACTTAGTTTTTTCTTTTCTTGTTAAACTCCAGTTTAAAGGTTTTTGTACAGATTCTTAAGTATCTGCACAATTAAGCCAATCTGTACTATTAATTTAGCAGTATTTATTTTTCATGGAAAGCAGTCACATCAAAATTGCATTAGTGCTTATGTGATATCAAAGGAAAATTATCACTTCCTTAGCAAAATATTTCATCTAATTTATTTTCATCACGCGATTTTTCTACCTGAATAATGCGTTACTACCCTCAGAAGCTTAAAAAATTTTCGAAGAGCGTCACTGTTTATTTCTGTAAATTAGGACACTAAGTGGTGCCAAATTCCATATTTTTAATGTCCCCATAATTTTATGTACCGAATTTAATGCATGATACTTTGCTTGCAGCCATAAATAATTTGTTGTGATAAATATAACTATTTTTATAAATATAGTGCAGTGTAAAATAAATTATATATAAATGTACAATAAATAAAATATAAATAACACTCAAAAACACTAATTTACATAATTACCTGGCTTTGCATATATTATGCGCTACAGAAAATGTAAAAACTTTGCTTATAAAGAATTGTACAGGAAATGAAAAATTAATTTCTCCATTACTCTTTCACTGTACGAATCGGGGCAATAATTTTAATTTAAAAATAAAAAAAATAAGGAAAGAGTGAAAGTGGTTTATTGGAACTGTATAGCTTTAAACAAACCCGACGTGAGCAAATGGACAAAAATGCTTACTAAACGTTAACATCTGTTGAGTATTTACGAAGACAGGCTTTGTCCAACTTGGTAAGGAGTCTATAGATGGCTATCAAAATATAAAACAATTTGGTTAATTTTTAATTCAGGGCGGCCTAGTCCGCACCAAAACTGCATAGATTACCCTGCTATTAAATTTCGTACAATAGCAGCGCTTTTTTTACAACAAAAACTGTTATTTTGGCGTTTAGTTTATTAATTGTTTCTGCATCGCGCCCATAGTTGGTTGGATTACTCACGTAGTCAAAACTATTTGAATAGTTAAGTTGTTAAAGTTAAAGCGTGAAAATATATGGATTGTGCTTGGTACTCAATTAAACTCATTTGTTGTCGCTTATTGTAGAATTGCATGGAAAAACGTTTACAGACTTTAAAACCTAACCTCAATATTTGAAGTGATTTTTTAGTAATAGCAAACATCATTTGCTTTTTTTGAGGGCAAACTTACCAGATCAGTAGCAATTACTTGCGTTTTATTCTAAACAGCTTTCGTTGTTTATTTTTTACATATTAACTCTTTTTTACATTTACACACCCGAAGATGCTTTTCAGCGCCAGCTTTGCTGATAGTCATCACCTACCCCATTAGTCCGAAAAATTTCAAGTATGTTTAGCGAGACTATCCTGGAGTTAATCAAAGTGATATGATCATAAAACAACACTCGGAGTTAATATGCTGCTCGAAACAACGTCTTCTGTAAAGTTCAAGACCACATGAGTGTGTAAAGAAACAAGAAAGAAGTCGTAGACGGTTAAGAAAAGCGAAGGTTCGATTATAATCACCAGCCATATATTGTAATACATCGGATAAATCGCAGTGTATAACACATGATTAAGGTGCTTCCTGGAGGAGGGGTTTTTATAGCTTATAATCTACATTTTCAAAGGCGAAGTCTACCATACCTACTTTACATACCGAGAAACACACAGCTACAAAAATAGTCATTGCCTAACTACTGCATAAACTAATACTGTCATATGAAAAAGGCAAGTTAAAGATCCTAGCGAAACAGGATTGACGGCCACTGATTGACGTCAACATAAACCATAAGTGGTTATTGTGTTTCTGAGCTTGTTGAAGTGGAGCGTTGCACTACCGCTGTGGGTCAAAAGGCCATGCCCTTTCTCTCCCTCAATTTACTTTACATTTGCAATCGCAAATGTTTGTAAAAGGGAATGGGATCAGCTTTATACTAATCGCACGTGCTACTGCGAAAACGAACCTTGTCAAATGAGAAAGGCAATCTAAAAATCGTATAAAAAGGGCATTCGCGATAACTGGTGGATGTCCTTTTAAGTCAGAGGCTAATTGCTACGTTTTTCAATATGGTGCAATATATTGCCGCTTGGTACAAGAGCGCAAATTTTTCACGAGTAGCGAGCTCTTGGAAAGGCAAGTTTACTGTTTCATTTTAGATTTATGATAATTTTGTCGTTTCGCAACCTTCATTCAGGGTATATATGTAGAGCTTTATGCGGTATTTTGCACATAGTTGTGCAGTTCGAATATTTTAGTCAAAAGTTAAAGAAAGATTTCTTAGTACTATGTTTATTGTGCCATTCATCTAATGTTTCTGATATCGCACAATGCCGCATTCTTTAAATAGAGTATTTCTCCTAAGAAATACGTAGCGCAAAAAATGTAAAAAAATCTTTTTTTAGCAAATTCTTGCTGCAATCAAAATTCATGTTAACAGCGCCATCTTTGGTTTCTTCTTGAATGATAGAAAATTGCATGTTCCTTTCACGTCTATTCATCAAAATTTATTTTTTCAGTACTATAGGAGTTGCGCACTGGATGGAATCGGACAGAAGAAAGTGAAGTAAAAATATCGTGAAATGGAATACGGCGAACTAGACCAGCTAACTTTTGAAGCAGAAAAATTATTGTTAAGTTAACAAAAAAGGAGAGTAGTAGAATTAAAGAAATGAAATAATTAAAGCAAAACAATAATCGTTCCGTAGCCGGAAGTACGTGGTTTCGGTTAAATCGCTAAAAGTAGTTCCATCGAATTATTTTAATTTTGTGAAGTTTACATTCTAATATGAGGTTTTAGCATAGTACTTGCTTCATGTCTTTTTCAGATTGCAAGATTGTTAAATTCTCGCAGGAGAAAGAGTTTAAAGACGGAAGATGCTTTGACGACATTTTTGTCGGTTTTTTTTGGTCTTGATATATGGGACGGGAGGAAGATGGTGACGGTTGAGAAAAAGGGGAGATTGTTGGATTTTGTCACATAGAAAATAGTTTCTCAGGTTAAGAACAAATGAAACAAAAAGTAATTTTGGTTCAAAAAAAGGGAAACTTTGGATGTTTGATGGTTTTGATGTCTGTCAAGAAGGGAAAATGCCTAACTAAAAACTAGAAAAAAAATAAAAAATTTATAAAAGGAAAGAAAGACTCAGACTCATTGATTGCTAATTTAGTGACAATTTTTTATGAAAAGTATATGAATATACATTAATACAATTGAAAGTTGCATTAAGCGCAAAGGACGCCTAACCAAAATAAAAAGTTTACTGAAGATAATAATTGAACTAAAGAATCTTAACAATATGCAATTAAAGTACCTAAGGATAAATATAGCTAAGTAATCTTAACAAAACTAAAAATGCTGAGTGTGGCTAAGATCAATAAAAGGTGACGATTTTAAGATTAGAGAATGATTAAAGTACTAAAGGACGATTAACAGTTTGCTTGCGTTGACTTTGTGTTAGACACAAATTTTATAAAATCAGATCATTTAGAACATATTGTCTGAAAAAGTGGCCATTTTAATTAACTATAATTGTATGAAAAGCTCTAGGGGCACATAGGATCATCCTTCGCTAGTTCAGATATTCGTTAATCCGTTTATGCAATAAGAGGCAAGCACGAGCGTTTGCTTTTATTTTTAACTGCCATAGAAGTGTCCGTGAGCAAAAATATAGAACCTCTCCAACATCTCACGAACTAGCCAGCTCAGCTAAGACTCGTACGCTTGACTCATAGGCCTTGATTGCTTTTATAGTGGCACTGCAAGGTTACTGTAAAATTTATTTAGATAGCAACTATAGATACAAGATACAAGATGACTTACCTACTTACTACTGCATTGGTTACACATAATTGGTGTAATGGTTTGGCTACAAAGAACTAAGTCTAACAGACATACACACGCCGGGTTACACCCCGGCCCAACCTGGGGCCAGAACACCAACGTAGGGATGTACTTTATCTCGACAAGAGAGCGATAATTAATATCAATATTATTGCTCTTATTATATTGTTAGATATTTGTAAAGCAAAGAATGTGTCGAAGATTGTTGGAGGGCCGTGAAAACTTATATTCCTACTTTAAATAAATAAATAGTTCATACTCATCGTTGGGTTCTTAAAATGAATGTTTACGGGAAATGATTTTTCGGCACGACAAAGTCGCCCTAAAGGTTTTACTCCTAAACTTATTATTATTATTATTATTAATTTCGCCAGAGAAATAAATTCTAAGACTAAACTCTTAAAAGCACTAGCATCTAAGGCTATCGGCCTTTATTAAAAACTCTACCGCACTTGAGATTCGAACCCACGACCACTGAGTTGCTAGTGGAGACTCTTGCCTACTCGGCCACCCAGGCGGATACTCCTAAACTTAAACTGTATCGGTACAAAGGAGAACCCAAAATAAAAAAATAGGGCGATGATTTCCTTACACTTAATGAAGATCTATTGATTAAAATTGTGTAGAATTAGTCAACACAATAGCTTCTTTAAAGTTTATATTCATGACGTGACGTGGCACAAAACCATAACATTAAGTGCAGCCCTGCGAATTAAGGAAGATTGAAACAGTAATATCGAAATGAATAATGATGATAAATAAGTGCAGTACCCATCTATTGCCCATAGTGATCCCCTTGCAACGATCCGGTAACGGCCGATTAAAGGGATGATCGCAATCTAATTCTCTAAACTTGTCGGCTTCGTCAGCAAAAATGTAAGCAGTTCTATGTTCAACCCAAACTGTAAAGCCCCAATTTCGCGAGCGGTTGATCACGAAGCGAGCGCGTTGATCATAATGAAACTAGAGACAATCTTGTGCTGGTTTGCCTTGTCCTCAATGGAAATTTTGAATAGCTAATTTGCCACGCGAACCTTTTAGGTCAGTCGAAGGAAAAATGATTTCGCGCATATCCCATTCGCACTAATCCAAAATTTCGGTAGCACTAAATTGTGGGAGTTGTTAGTTGCCCAAAGGGGGAGCCTGGACTACACACAGCCTTTCAAATTTGCCTCCCTATACATCCTGTAAGTAACATAGGGTTGCATTCCCCTTCTGGCGGGCACAAGTTGTATATAACTTTAACGTCGCCTGAATAATGAAAAAGAATTAACGACGGGAAACGTGTTGACGTCATTTTTAGATTTGCGCTTGATTTTCGGTAGGAGAGGAAGGAGAATGAAAAAGAAAAAAAAGGCCGATAGTACGAAAAAGATTTACAGGCGTGGAAAAAAGTTTTGTCGAAGATACACTCGGAAAAAATTGTAAAATTCTCAAAAAATAATCCATGAATAGGTTGGGAAATAAATTAAAGAATAGTAAAAGGTTTTATTGCGTGACAGTATTTTTCGTTATTGTGAGTGTACAAATTTTTTTTGATCTGAAACTAGAAAATAAATGAAAGTAAGAGTAATACAAATTTAAAATAGGAATTTAGCACTTTTGATTAGAAAATCGTTCTTAAAAAAGTAGAACAAGAGTGCATTTAGTGCATTTGGTTAACTTCCATAAGATATCCGAAATTGGATAAAAACTTTTGCATTTATTCTTATAGCGCTGTATATTTAGAAGATATCACCAATAGCGCCTTATTGTGTCATTGCATACCACGCAGACATATCATGCAGTTAATCAAAACAGCTATAGTTTTACTAAGCAAACAAAAAGCAAGGCATTTTTGGCTCACCATTTTTTTGTATATGAAAAATATTAATCTCTATAAGTCTAATATGGGCTACACATTGGCTGAATACAAATCACCTCCATATGAAAAACAGTGATTTGATATGGTTAAAGGCCGTTTAGTTTCAATGCTTTATCCTTATCCTTTATCCTATTAAAAATGGATACTTATGCAAGTATTGCATAGTTGTGTGCGTTTAAGGTTTTAGAAATTTTAATCTAAAATATTCACAAGTCACCGTAGATATTGTACACCATATTTGGAAATAGTTAAATACCGAAAAAATGTAAGTTGTGGCCATAATAAAATGACAATTAAAATGTATTAATAATTACTAAATTATTTATATATATAGCAATATACTCTTATTATATGAACGCTTAAATATACATACTTATATGCATATATACATACGTACATACCTTTTATACATATTAAGAATTACATAAATTAAAAAATATTTACAATTACATAAACTGGAATTAAAACTTCAAACTTAATTTCTCTTTCCCGAGTCGATTTATTAGATTAGATGAAATGTACAAAGCAAAGATGAAATGGATTTATTTTATGGGAGGAAGGTATAATTAGAGGGGTCTTCGGACCCAACTTCGAAGTCTCCCATTGACATCATGGTTCGAAGAGAAACAAACTAGCTAGCTCAGTGCTTAATAGTGTTCTATAGACAGACAGGAAGGATATAGACAGTTTCGTTCGTCAGTACATTCTCGGTGTTTCCGCTGAAATTGTTTGATGACTGTATTATGGTGGATCAGTTCCTATGGAATTCTTTAACTTCACTTATGCTCATATCCAAGGTGACAACACTTAAAATTAGCAACCGGCCAGCGTCTCTAATATTTCGTTTAATAAGTTTTAAACCACTAAACATATAAATATGTACAATGTATTATATATGCAAATATATATATAGCGATATCGATAAGTAATGTGAAACCTACATAAGCATATGGGGTTAAAGTTTTGACTTTCTTCAAGCGTAATGACGCGCCGTTTCTTGACTTGGCATTTGCTGTCAATTAATTACATTGCAGAACAAAGCTACGTAAAATTAAAAAAGGGCCGGATTTGCGACGAGTCATCAAGAAAAATGGGCGGACAATTACGGCCGTTCTTCTCATTCAAATAGCTCAGTTATATTTTTTCCCTAGCATTATGTTTACATAAACTTCTTGTCCATCAAAGTGGCATATCGATCCTTTGGTTATTGCGTTAATTTTGGTGTAAAAAAAAGTAAGCCGAGTTTTCACCGCAAACGAAGTTTATAAGATGTTTTAATTCATTTTTTGATATTTCGCAATATGTACTGTAACGGGACCACAGGCTAAGTGCAGTTTTGCCACAGTTAAGACAATGGCACTCTTTGGTTTTGTGGAATTTGGCTATGTCATCGAGTCTGCCACATTTAGAACAAAGTAGTTGGCGGGCAGTATACCGAAATTAAATTTTATGACATTAAGGATGGGTTTTCCTTAAAGCCAGTTTTGACCAGTTTGTGTTGTCGCAGGTGTTGCAACGGTACAATCTAGAAACAAAATTGATTTGTATTTCGGGCTGAGCATCATTTATTGTTGAATTTTCTTTAATAGTGATGAGAATGCTACGCATTAGGCCGAATATATGCCTTTAGGAGTTTGAATTGGAAGCTCTTCAGAAAGTTTTTGGCGTGATAGGCACTGTCAAAAGGAAAAATATAAGTCCCTGAGAACCGAATTGCTTTATAAACTCGTAAAAGGACATATCTCCATATCTCCATATAAAGGTGATTAAGGTAGCCTCAGTATCATAGAAGTTGGTCTAATCACCAACGAAGGCAGCACCATTATCACAATTCTGTAACATTTCTGGAACTTATTGATGTAGCCACCGAATCACCGATATCGACAGGTATTTCAGCTGAGGACGAAGATATAAGATTCTCGACAATTTTTTTTTTGCTTTGTTTGTCAGACGGCTTATCTTATTTCTTAGATGTAAAAGGTAAAGTACGCTGCAATGTAAGGTTCAGAATGCACGATTGCGATGTAACGATTGTCTGTTTAATTATTGCGTAGGGATGTACAACGAGTTGTAGCTATTTACTTGTGCTTCTCTTAGCTTTCACTGTAAATGAATGATTATATGATAATAATAATAAAATTAACAAATCACGCTTAAGATGTGGAGAAAAAACAAAGAGAAAAACGTGTATGTTCACCCGCACTTTGACGCATATTATAGTCGGACGGAGAAATCTGGTATTCCTCCTTATTCCGGAGTGCCGTGTATTCAGTGCTATTCTCACTGATATGCAGACTAGTATGAGATGGGTCAAATTGCACGAACATAATGTTCTCCTTTACATGCGTTTTACTGTAGCCATTTTCCCTAACCATTCGTTAAGTTTATTCGCATTTAAAGCAAATGTTCGATGTTTTTAAAACAAGAAACTATAAAGACTTTCAATCTCATCACAAGTTAGAATATAAGACAGTACAAAGTTGTATCCTTCTATTAGAGAGAATGTACCGATTGTAGTTATGTCTTGGTCCATTCATATCGGCCAATCAGGCAGATCTCAAAACGAATAAATCTTCTAAAATTCAAACAAAACAGTCACCTCAAGCAGGATTCTAAGTAAAGATGACAACATCATTTTGGAAATTGTAAACCGAATAAACAGAGGTCACTCGTCGATAGTATTTATTAATACTAATAAAGTTATATTAACAATATTGACCTCGAAAAAAGCAAATAACTTGCTATCTTCGACTTTATAGCTATATATAGTCGTTTAATAAAGTTATGAAAAAATTATGAAAAATCAATTTGAGGTTCCAGAATTAACGGATAGGAGCTTCTGCACGTCTCTTTTTTAAAACGTACCGATAGGGCAGCTCACTTATGCCAGTTTTAACTCATTCATAGACGTACCTAGATTAAGAGCTGCACGATGTAGTCAATCCAGCACATTTACGGTTTCGATGGTAAGGATGCTGGCGGACGTATAAAACACTGTTTTTTAAACTGTTCAAATCAAATTATTCGAATGGTTTAGACGTAGTCTGTGCCGCTTAGAAAAATCTGTTTGTACTGAATTAACGAAATTTTTTTTGATGTGTTTTATTTGTTTGAAAAAATATTTATTTATTTAATTTATTGCTCTTATAGGTTTTCATTTTTATTAATTTCATCACAAAACGTTCAATTTTCTTTTTTTTTTTCTTTCGTCTTTGATTTTGTTTGTGAAACTATGTTCGCTTCAAACCCTTTTTAGCTGCAGCGGCTATTTACAACATTGGTTTTTTTAAAGTTTTTTTTTGGAATATTCTGATCTGAAATTTGCTTCTGGCTACACCCCATATTACTTGGAGCATAGGGAATGTAACGCCACGAAAGACTGAAGATATGCCCACCTATTTTTTATTATGCCACTCAATTTAGCTTTTACATCAATTTGATATCTTTCGATAATTCTGAATTTGATCAATTACCTAACGTAGCGTTAAGGTTAATTTCAACAAAAGCAAATCCACATATCATAGTCGATTGGGCTACTCATGATTTATACTTAAGGGGCTATCCAATTTCTCTTGAATCCAGCAATCATCCACATGTTAGCTGTGCTGACGTTAATATAAATATATTGTTTCAAGTTATTTGCGATTAATGCAAAGTTTTTTAATCTGGACGGAATGCAAGAAAGAGAAAAAATGTTACAGTATAGTACTGTTGCATATCAAGAAGACACCTTGCACACGATATGCATGCAGGTTCATTGTAACACTGCAATGTACCCTGTGTGGCCAATGCGTGAGCGGCGGCCCAATTAATGAAACAATTATAAAGAGGGCAACCGCTGAAAGAATAACACCGAATTAAAAACGTAACTACAATGCCGCTGAGAAATAAAATTTGCTTACGAAATAAAAACTCGTCCTTAAAGTTACGTTAAAAGCGACCTTAAGAACAATAGCGAAATGCAGAAGTTAGGGGTTAGGGGATTCATCTTGTTTTTCGAATTTGGAACTGCGCAAACGTTTTCTGCCAACATGCGTGTCGCGCCTCTGTTGCAATTTCAAAATACACAAACGTTCTCGCTCAAGAGCAATCCCATAAGGGAAGCTCACGACGACGCTGCTCAACGACTCGTTGTTGCCGGGCGTGCATTGTGTGAATGTAAGCACACTTCTTCTTTGTTTCTGCTGCAGATTTTTCTTTTGCTCAGTTGTTGTTGTGATTGTGTTAGCGCCAGCAGCATTAAAATCAAGAGTAGCATAATCTAACATTATTCAAAGAACAGAAGAACAGTTCATATTAAAGCTTCAAGATTGTGCAGAATAATTTGCATAATGTCGGACTCGTAAAATTTTTTTAATGCCATAATTTAATTCTAATACGTCAGGCGTACCATTGCTTTTATTTTCCGATCTAACTTGATGTATGCGCGTAAACGACAAGTGAATTTGCTTTCCGTTCACGCTTTTTTTCAATTGTTTGCGGAAATTGCACAAAAGTCACAGAGGTATTCACAATATTAGCTAAAATCAACATTAACTTCCACAAATTTCTAAAAGTCTAAAACAAAAATCGGATTTTTTTTAACTTTTTTTCATAACTTGTTATTAAAATGATTTTAATAAAATTTTTGTTTTTTCTTACGAATCGTTCATCAGAACTGTGTAGCTTTAAATAAACTTGACGAGAAATAGGGAAGCTTTGTGAATCATCAATTTCGGCGAGTAGTCGGCGGCAAAGTTAAGATATGAAACAGTTAAGTTTCGAATTTTATAAATGAGCAAACAAACTTACTAGACGCTTACGTCTGTTGAAGATTTACGAATACAAGCTTTGTTTAGCTTGGTGATGTGTTTATAGATGGTCACCAGTATAATAAAATTTGGTCTATTTTTCATTCACGGCGGCCGAGTCTGCACCAAAGCTGACTTGTAACAACACGACAATGTTTGCATGAACTGGCGTTGCGCTGTCATGAAATTTCTTACAATAGCAACGCTATTTTATTTATATTTTTTAATAATAATGTATTTAGGCTGTAGTTGGTTGGATAAGATACTTAATCCATATTATTTAAAAAGATAAGTTAAAACGTGGCAATATATGAATTATGTGTGGTACATAATTAAACTTAGTTTTGGTCATTTATTGTAGCTTTACATCTAAAAATATTGACAGACGGGGAAAATTTAATTTTTAAAACCCAACCCCAATGTTTGCGATAATTTTTCACTATTTCAAGCGTTGATGCTTACCGTTTACTTTCCAATGTTGAGGGCAAACTAATCAGATCACTAGCATTTAATGGTGATTTATTTTAGAGGTTAAAATTAAGAGCTTTTGTTTTCAATTTGGTTTTATTCTATCGCGCTTGCAAGATTCTATTTCAATGGAGGGTAAGATTCGCTTAGCTTGCACGTTGTCTATAGTAAAGCCGATGGTTTTCGGCAATGATTTGTACATGCTCGAAAATGCTTTTCAGCGGCAATTTTCCTGACAATCAAGGACTATCTCCATCAGAAAAACTCAGAGTTCATCCTAACGTTCACCTAGCCGATGTTAGTGTTCTGTGGAAGTTCAAGACGTTGTGAGTGCAAGAAGCAATACGAAAGAAGTCGAAGATGGTTGGTAAAAAAACGCAGATTCGATTATAATCCTAAGAATTCTAACACTTCGTATGAATAGCACCGTGTAACAGGTGATTTATCTAATATGGAGGACGGTTTTTAGTAGCTAGTGTAGATTTCCAAACACGATGTCCATAATTCCAATCCTACTTCAAATGCCGAGAAACATACAACGACGAAAATCGAAAAAACAACTATAACTACTACAGAAGCCAATATTGATGAAAAGGCAATCAATATCAAGTCAATATAAACCAGAAGCTGATTGTTGCATTTTTAAGCCCGTTGAAGTGGTGCATTGCACTGCGTGCGTGATGCACATAAAAACGAAAGGCCGTGTACTTTCTCTCAAATTGCGAATATTTCTAAAAGTGAATGCGGATTAACATCCGCGATCATCCTCGTATTAATCAAGGTAGAATAATCATACAATAACTTTTGTAGTGTCATGGCAAAACATTTCCTATAGAAGCTCAAGCAAGTGGGTATAATATAAAGGAATAGAAAGCTAGTCGAAAACGATTAAGCAAGCAAAGGTTTGGTAGCAATCCGAGCATTACTGCTTGGAACCGTAGACATTTTTCGAAAGGCGATGTAACAACTACCACATCAAGGAATCCAAACCGACTTTATGTTTCGAGAACAGCATTCACGATGGTGGATGTCGTTTTAAATCAGAAGCTAATTGCAACGGTTTTCAATACAAACGCTTGGAAGTAGAGCGCATATTTAGTACCAACTACAATCACTTAAAAAAGTAAGGTCGTATCGTATACTGTATTTACGATATACAAGTAGTATAGAAGTTTTATAAGGTACTCTATGTTGCACACATAGTAAAAGTAAGCGTAAGTCTAAAAAATAATAAGAATATTTTAACTTTTATGCTTAAATATTCTCTTAAATACTTAGCCAGGACGTAGGTAGATAATGTGCTTTATTAATCACAGCGACCTCCTTGCGATGATTCGGCAACGGCAAGACAAAAGGAATAATAGTATTTTAGCCTCTAAAAATTGAAGCGAGTTATTTACAACTTTTCAAATGTGTCGGCAGAAACGTAAGAAGTTCTACGAATATCAAAAACATAACGCGCCACTTTCGCCAACCAATCTCTCTCATAGTAATGAAACTAAAGACAACCTAAAGAATGTTTATTGATATTCTTGAAGTTCTGTGTCTCATTTGATTTGCACTTTGCAGATATTTTTCATAGCGAACCTTCTAAGTCAGTCGAAGGAAAAATGATATCGCATATTTAAAGCGATTTTTATTTTTTTATATATATATCTACTTGTTTTTTAGATGTTGAGTTAAAATGGACTAAGCCAATAAGGCTAGTTCCCTATGTGCCCAGGTAACAAAAAGTAACAATTATTTGCAAGAATAAGAAAAGGAATTGAGTTTATCTTGTCAAAAATAGGACGGAGTTTTTATTAACAAAATGTGTAGCTGCAGGAAGCAGTATCACTGAAAGGTATATCTTTCAGAAAAATGGAAGAATTTATTATCTTAATCTTAATTAAGTCCAATACCTAGCAATACAAAGCAGATCTCTTTCGGAGACGGGCTATTCACCAGAAACGACATTGCAAATTACAAGATGTAATGTGTTCAATTTCGATAGTAGGCATGACTAATGTTATGTACACTGTTAGAGTTTTTGATGATTGATCATTAGTCCTGAGTTTAAGGATATTACATCTACGTTGGCAGTCTTTGAAGGCTTTCTTTTCTAGCTTTCTCATAATGCCTCATTTAAAAACCTGTTTAACTTCAGTTCCTTTGATAAAGTGCTTAATTTCGCGTTTGGAAAATTTTGCAAAATAAATTGTGTTTGTTTCGCTAGGATTAAAATATAAATTAAGATCGGTACATGCATCAAAAAGGAAGATTAGCTTTTATTGAGAGATTATTCACTGTTATTGGAAAGAATGAATAAGCAGGCATAATGAAGAAATCATCAGCATATTGAACAATATGAGTTTTTTTGTCTTAAAAGTTATGCAAATTAGCTATATACACATTGAAAAGTATGGGGCGCAAGCAACTGCGTTGTAGAATATCACCGTATACTTGAACTCCGTATTCATTAGCAACACACGGTTAATATCCACAGGCATATATGAAAGGAGATTGAAAAGTTTAAAAGAATTGTACCTAGTTTTAAAGAAATCCATTAGCCTCTCCTTAACCATGCGATTTTTATGAATACAGATATTAGCGTAATGAGGATAAAGTTGCTTAAATCGTTTTCATCGTCTTCACCTCTTTTCAAAATGAGAACAACTTTGATACATCGCAATTCGAAGGGTATGAAGTTAATATACCAGTAGTTATTAATTATACGCAACCAGACAATCAAGCTACCCCCGACAGGGACCTGATCATATCATACTTTACTCCGTCACAACCTTCAGCGGTAGCTTTCGGTTATCGTGGGGTATTCCAAATACCTTTCCATTAAGTTGAGCGACGTTTTAGCGGCAGTATTCATTCATATAACTATTTGGGTGATCACCAAACTCCTGCGTCTTACAAACGAGTAACGATTTGCCGTGCTTTGCGGAAAAAGGAGATTATTAAAAGTTTTAACTTGAGTGACGTCGACATTCCTAAGACAAAGATAACCCAGTGACAATGCAAGTGCGGTGTGCAATGTACGGTGTTGCGGATCCGTCTGCCCTGGTTGATAATATTTTGCTCTTGCTCGATAATATTTTTATATGAAGTTCTATGGGGTTTAAGTTAGGCTATTATATATTTGGAGCTCATTTGTACTATTTTATTAATTAAGCTATTTCGTTTCCTTGTTTAGAATCCACAATTTTGTGCTAATATCTTATATTGCGTTGTTATGATGAATACAAATAATAATTTAGGTATATTTCATAAGAGGCAATAACACATTTTGCTCCTGGCTAAATAACAGTATATGAAAATTGACAAGATTACGAATCGCACTTATGGTAACTGTAGGGGAGGTGGTTGGTTTTAGTGAGACCTGGCGGAATAGTTAGTTTGGCAACTCTGCGAGCGTGTTTTGCTTTATTCGTGTTTAATTTTAAAAATTCTCTAAAAGAATAAAGTGTGAATTTAACGTACATGAATTTAATAACCATTTATGTGAAAAGATCATTTTGGTTTAGTGTAATCAACAATTCAGCTCTTAGTAAAAGTCTCTCTTTTTGCTTGTTAATCTTTGTGTACAGTTTCTTTAGCTTTCGCTCTATATTTACAGTGGGCAGGGAAGTGAGAAATTTGCTTTAATTTGCAAAAATTTGTGCCGTGGAATTTTTTAGTTTTTCTTTTTTCTTTCTTCATAAGCTACTTTTGTTGTTTTCAATGGGGATGGATTGCTTATTTACACCATGTCGTGCGAAACAGAGCCTGTTTCGATTTGAACGATTCATTTCTTGTTGGCTGTGTGATCGTTTTGGACATGCAAAGTGTGCTGGTATTATCGGCCGTGCTGCTGATGCAGTTCTTGACCCTTCTAAAGGTTTACGATGGTCATGTCCTGACCACAGAAAGCGGGACATTGATTTCTATAAACTCTTCACGGAGACGAGAAATTGTTTCTTAGATTTGAGCAAAAATATCGGCTCCTTGTGGGAAAAATTTGAAACAATCAAGACTAGGTTAGATGAATGTCGTTATATTGAGCAGTCATCTTCCTTTTCAGCTAATATAGTTTTAACTCGTAGCGTAGGGTGCGGTTCGTCACCTCTGAGTTCTCCTAAGTCCGTTTCGTGGGTGCAAGTTAGCGATTCCTTAAAGTCTACAAAGAATCTTAGCGTTTCTTCTACGGCTGAATCGGTCGGTAACATAAAAGTTACAAAAAAGCCGGGACTTACTTCTGGCTTGATCTATGCTGTATTGGCAAGGGTATCTCCTCCCATTGATGTCACTCAGTCTTCTCAGGCGTCATCGCCTAAAATTAATAATAATAATAGTAAATCGTCCTCTCCTCCTGGCTGTTCGAGTGTGAACGCCGGTCGCCAAACAGGGCAGGTCACACAAGCTGCTCGTGCAAGTGTATTTACCCCTTCTATATTTTCCCCAGCTCATAGTACAGATGACATATGCTAGGAGGCAGTTCCTCCCAGAAAGACAATATTTGTGTCAAGACTGACACCAGATACATCTTTTGATAACATAAAAAGTTATCTGGCAGCGAAGGCCTCTTCTGTCAATTTAAAGCGCGTTAGTATTTTCAAATTGGCTCCATCTCAATCTAGAACTATTACTTCTTTTACAATTCTTGTTCCGACTGAAAATATGGATTTGATGTTAAATAAACCATTGTGGCCGGTTGGATCCTTAATTAAGGAATTTATCCTTGGGGATCGATCCCTTAATGCTAATGCATTAGCTCTTTCTCCTTCAAAAAACTAAATATTTCTTCAGGCTCATTTTCTCTCATTTGTCAAAATGTTAGGGGCCTAAATTCAAAAATTCGTTCTACCTTCCTAAATTCAGTGAGCACGGAGTTTTCCTGTTTGGTCTTCACTGAAACTTGGTTAAAACCGGATCTACATTCGTCGGAACTTTTCCATAATTCGTTTCAAGTTTTCAGAAGCAATCGATTGTATCGCAATGGTGGTGGTATTTTAATTGCTATTTCTTCGGCAGTCCCCTCCTATTCATTTGAATTTCCAAATACTCCCGACGCCATTCATGTGAAATTTCCTAATAAACCCTTATATGTGACCTGCTTCTATATTCCCCTCATTTGTGAAGTGGCCAAGCAATCTAAACCTACCGATATAGTCATTGCGTTGGGTGACTTCAATTTGCCTCAAGTCACTTGGTGTTACTGTGATAGTTCTGGCTGTTTGATTCCTACCTCAACATCCGGTAGAGGCGTTGTGTTCTTTAATGAATTATTTGATAATAATTTAGTTCAATACAATGGTACCCCTAATTGCAATGGTAGATTTCTTGATCTCTGCTTTGCAAATTTTCCTGAGGTTTGCGTTAATCGTTGTCTTCCGTTTAGTTTACCTGAGGATCCATATCATCCAGCATTGGGTATTTCCTTTCATTACAAGCATGTTGGTTCGTTGAACTTCTATAACGTTCCAAATTCAAATTTTTTATATAAATTCTATGATTTCCATAAAATCAATGTTTTTATACTAAAATCACATCTTTCTCATATTGTGCTCGATTTCTCAGAGGGAAGCATTGTTAGCTTACTGACGTCGTTCTACAATATATTAAATCAAGCTATTTCTGCATCCGTTCCGATCAAGCAGTCCCATCCGCGAAGCAAGTGTCTTCCGTGGTTTAATAAAACAACTAAATATTACAAGAATAGGAAAAACCATCTTTTCAAAAAATTTTCGAAAAGGTTCTTCTTTCGACTATTTCGCTTACTCAGTGGCAAGGAATAAATTTAATTCCCTCAACCACCATTATTATTGCAGATATCTTCAGTTCATGAAATCGTCTCTGTTTGCTAATCCTAAACAATTTTTTAAGTTCGTTAACTTAAAAAGAGAAATCTCCATAAATCCCTCGCATGTGTCTTCTAATGGCTCGGAGTCCCCGGATGATTTTGAAACCTCAAATCTCTTTGCGGAATACTTCCGACAGAACTTTTTAACTGTCAATTTTGATTTATCAATTTTGACTATCCATATCCTATTTCTAATTTGATTTCATTTCCTAACTTTGTTTTATCTGAAAATGACGTTTTTGAAGGATTGAGCTCTCTAAAATATAATTGTTCGTGTGGACCTGATGGAATCCCCTCATGTGTACTTTTATCTTGTGCTGGCGAGCTATGTGGTGTTATCTTAAAGATTTTTAACAAGTCTTTGAATCTTCTGAAACTTAATCTAAATAAATGTAAGAAGCTTTCTTTCTCAAGAAGGGAGCCGTTCATTACTCAGTATTTCATTAATTTGCAACAAGTTGGAAGACGTCGTTTCGTTCACAGGCGTTCTATTTGATTATACGGTACATTTCAATTTGCATATTTAGCTCTCGTTAAGCAAAGCTAGGTCCGCGCTTGGTTTTATAAAGAGATGGTCCAAAGAGCTTGATGATCCTTATATTACGAAAAGGCTTTACATGTGTTTGGTTAGACCTATACTTAAGTATGTCTCTGTTGTGTGGTCTCCTTCATATAGGTGCTACGTAGATTCAATTGAATCTGTTCAAAAGCAATTCTTGCTGTTTGCCTTAGGAATTTGGGTTGGGACTCGATTGCCCCTCTTCCACCGTATGAAAATAGGTTGCTTTTGTTATTCTTACCGTCACTCGAGAAACGTAGATTTGTTCTTGGGGTTTCCTTCGTAATCAAATTAATAAATGGTACAATTGACTCGCCCGCATCACTTCGTGGGATAGGCTTGAATGTCTCTAACCGCTTCTCTAAAGCTTAGTCAATGCAAATATAATTACGAACTGTTTAACCCGCTCAGAGTTGTTTGCAAGAACCTAAATGACGTCTATCACTTATTCTCATTATCGAACTCTTTAAAGTCCATTAAAGCAACATTGCTTAATACGCGCGATTTACCTATGTCGTACTTGAACTGACTGTTAACCTTAAAAAGTCATTATGAGTCGAAAATTAATTGTTGTTAACTATTATCGGTTGCCAAGCTTATGCATGCTTGCGATGGCTTAGGCGTTCATTTGCAATTTGTTCCTGTACCGGTTGTAAGTGTTATTTTATGCTGGTTGTCGACATGCTTTTTTTTCTTTTTTCTTTTTTTTCCTTCTTATTTGTTTTATTGTACTTATACTAAGTTGTAATATTAATTAATTTAAGATTGACTTTAAGAGTCAATTGAACTCGACTGCCATTTTGATTTAGTTGACCTTCTTGTATAAGTGGAATAAATAAATAAGTCATGTTTCTTCAAATCCGGTCAAAATCCTGGAGTATAGTGTGCCGCAGTGGCAGGCCCACGAGGAGAGATGGCTTTATGTATATCGAATAAAATCAGTTTTTCTGTTGTGCATGCGAAGTCGATTAATGGGGTCAGGGAAAACTTGACGTTGTTTACTCGTCTCCTTCAAATGCGTGGTCAGTGACATTTTAATCAAACACGCTAGTGTTGTTGTCATGGGTGGCTTCAATTGCAGTTTATCTAATTACGCGAAATACTTCCTGATGACTAATTTCTGTCATGTGGGCTGTTCAAAATCGTTCCCTGGCCATCATAATGTAAGGTGCGGTTCTACTTTCCTTCATTTACGCGGCTCTTAATATTTGCTTGCATATGGTGGACACATCTTCAGAATTTTACGATGATAACAGATTGGGTGTTCGGGCACTGAGATCCAGAATTGCCGCAAGTAAGTTTAATGGTCTATATAATACTTCGGATGTGGATGATCAGATCAGTACTTTGAATAGTAACTTGGATTTAATTCATCGGATTAAACCCAAAGTTAAACGCGGGGCTGCTGTCAACTGTGAGTCTTGGCTTAATTGCAATCTGCGTAATCTAGCTTACAAGGCGTATTTACGTGAGAAGAATGACGGTAAGTGGGCGACCTGTATAAAGGGATAAAGCCAAATATATTATTAGAAAATGTAGGAAAAATGTGCATTTTTTAACTTTTGGAAGTTGAAACAAAACCGTTTGTGGCGTAAATTATGCCAATTTGGGATAAAGGTTGCTGAAGATTCAAGTCTGGGTGCTGCCGAGGTGAATGCCATCACTTTCTGAAAATTTCCAACATTTAAATTACTGTTACGGGCTATTAAGGAGCAAATCATCAACCGTACTGGCAATAATTCCCTACTCTCTGAGTCTCACCATGGTTTTAGAAAAGTTGTAGCACTACTTGTTTGTTGCTACCTGGGCAGGAGTCGAAAGAGCTTTCTGTTTTCTTTTCTTTATTTATTTATTTACTTACAAATCCAACGTAAGAAAGATTATTATTGCGAAGAAAATTCCAAAGCCACCATCTGCAATTGACCATTGTTTGTGCATCGCAAAGGAATTGAACATTCCC
>NW_023998454.1:135748-180453 GCF_014805625.2 Glossina fuscipes | reverse complement strand
AGCAAGCATAGATCCCGCAAAATCATACGATTTTGCCTATGCTTGCAAGAGCAAAAGGAAAAAAAAGGGAAGTACCGCAAAATCATACGATTTTTGCCTGTACTTGCAAGAGCAAGCAAAGGTACCGCAAAATCATACGATTTTTGCCTGTACTTGTAAGTAAGGAAAACAGAAAAGAACAAAATAAACACATATACCGCAAGATCATGCGATTTATTAGCGGTACCACAAAACCGCATGATTTTGTCTAACGGCATGCCGTTATTCCGCCGCTTGCGGTTGATACAGACCGACAGACACCCTACCCGAGGTTTGTTCGCGGCCGTTACAATTTTTTCGGTAATATGTTTCCGCCTGTCTTCTATTGATACTTCTTTATTTTTCGATTGTGTCCCGTACACAGCTTTCCCTTCAACATATTCTGACTTTAGTTCCTGTGTTTTCACCTTAATGTATTTGTACGACTCTCTCACGTGCTTGGTGAATCGTATATTTTTTTCGCCATCTAAACGAGCTTTTGACTACCCCCATTATGTTTGTCCACAAGGGTGCGTAAGCAATATATTCTTTTAATAGTATACTATTTCTACTTTTTTTATTTTCTTTATATTATAATTTATTATTTATTTCCTTCCTAAAAAAATAGCATTTACAAAATAGTGACTGTTTCAAATGAAAATTATTACCAGTGTTATTGTTGGTAATATCGTTAAAAGAGTTCTGGATTTCCTCATAATCTGCTTGGAATTCCAATTATGGCTGGTGTAAACAGTTTTGAAGATATTATTAATTTTTGTTTTATCAAATCCTTAGCATATCGAATAATAAAGGCATTTAAAAAATGTCTTGAAAGTGAAAAATTGCATCTTTGGAAGATTCTACTGCGGCTTCGCAATATTTAAAAGTAGCTCTTGCTCACGGTGAACTTGAGTTTCTATAATCACTTTCCTATTTGGTAATTTTGGGGTATTGACTTTATTACCAAAGATATATTGAAGATATTACCGTCCGTGACCTTGCAAACATGTTTCAATAGTAGGCTATGCTACGGTAAGTATAACAATTTTCAAAACCCCATAAAACATTACTCCGAGCAAACCTGAATATAACCTGCATATCCATCGCGCAATACCAGTTTCAGTTTTTCGAAGGGCATACTTTAGCCATATTAGTTAAGAAAACTTTCTTCTTCCTTCCCAAAATCATTTCTAACGCAGTGTAAAAATTTCTTCTTTTCAAATTCGAACTGGTTTGGTTTTGGTTTGTGCCTTCTGTAGTCATATATAGGTATAACTTCAAATCCTTAACAATAAAGCAATGTACATGTACAAGAAGGTGTGAGATTCATATATAAAAAGAGAGAATTTCAGTTTAGCAATGAGCATAACAGGTTATTACGATTGATTAAAACGAAAATTATTTTATAATAATGCCTGTTAATTCATTACACATGTTCCTAATGACTAATTTCTCTCACCTCGGCCAGTATATTATTAATAATAATATATTAATAATAAATACAAACGCGACTTGTTTTTATACCGCCTCTCCATAGTTAGCGAATTACATGAAAAGTTGGTATAAGGCGTTAGTGTTTAAGAGAAGTGAATTTCTTGCGCTTGTTAGTATTTTGATCAGCAACATCTGTTGGTGAAAACGATAAAGTAATGCGAAGCATCAAAGTACGTACAATGGTTAAGTACAATGTTTTTGTCCTTTCTCTATATATCTCATGGTTTTCTATTAGGTATTAGTACAAACGTAAATTTTGGAAACACAACACTGAACGAATTTCCGACATCCAATTTGTTGTTTGTTTTGAAGAAATCTGCTATCGAAGCTCATAAAACACTTTTAGAAGCTGCTCCATCATATCCCAATAATCGGTTTTGGTTTCACTGGCTTAAAAGTTGTGACTTTGTTATCAATGGAGGTCTGGAGGACCATAAAAGTTCGAAGACAATGATTCGCAAGACTTATGAGACGAAAATCCAGCTCTCAAAGAACTTTCGAAAAGAAAAGTTTTCTGTGGCGTATTGCGAGTCGCGGTGAAAAAAGGATCTACTACGACAATGTCAACTGCAAATCTCATGGATTACTTTAGAAAAGCCGTCTTTATAGACATGGAAGCGGAATATTCATGACCACAAAGTTTTGCTGTGCATATGGTGGAATAAGCAAGGTGTAGTGTACTACGAACTGCAAAAGCCGAATGAAACTGTTACTGTAGACGTCTACCGACGTCAGTTGAACAAGTTGAAAGACATATTGTTACAAAAAAGACAAACAATAACGGTTAATAGAAGCAAAGTCGTCCTTTTCCATGGCAACGCTCGGCAACACGTTGCAAGTGTTGTCAAGGATACACTGTTGTTGCTCGAATATGAAGTTCTTTCGCACTTAGCGCATTCAAAGTTTTATTTATACCATAGAAAGTTGGAATTAGCTGTGTTTTTCTAATAAGCAAACTGGTGCTAAATTTATATCTAGTCGCATTCCAAGATGTCTTAGATTGGAACTGAAGTCGATGCTGTGACTAACAGCCTGCCTTCGAACACTACAAGGATACATTGTGTTTGTGCGGATTTATACCTAGAAGAATATGAGGAAGGCCCACCTTTTATTGTACGGAATGATTTAGAATAATTTTCTGAATCGATTTAACCTTGTCTGTCCGCCTTGTTTTCTTTTGTTCAACCTGCAGGCCGTTATTTTTGAGATATTTTGATGAAATTCGCATACTGAAGGGCTGAGGCTCAGGCACGAGAATTGTTGAAAATGACTCTGAATGGCTCATTTTTTCGACCTCTTTCCCTATATCTACTTGTTTTGAAAGTCGTTACATGAATAACCATAGGTATGGTGTAAGATATGTCACGGTGTTCCGTGGCCAACTTTTTTTTTTTTTACTTACTTGTTCTTGCAAACAAAAATGTTTTTTTTTAAGGCTTTTCGTTTCAGTTAATTACCAATTGATTACCTTCTCATTGTATTTATTGAAAGGCGAATAACTTCCCAAAATGATTTTTATGATTTTCCAGAAGTGACGAAGAAAATATGTATTTTTTATGTAATGTTTTTTTTTTTTCAATTCTTGATTTTCAAAGCATATTATAGAAAATAAACTTGTCATTTATTGTTTTCTCAAATGATTTATTTATTTTCAAAGGAATTCAATGAAGACATTAACACTAAACGTACCATGCGCGGTCAAATAACCGTTTTTAAAATTTTGTTTAAAATTTCTCGCATTCAACGTTATTGTATCATCATGTAGCTTATTGACTTTACGTAAAATATACATACATCGAAAAGCGGGGAACGAGTTTTTATTGTAGCATCAGAAGAATATTTTATTTACTATCTACTTTACTAAGATACATACGTCTTTGGCCGCTCTTGGTAGGATGAAATGTCGGTACGTTTAGTGTTAAACCTTTTGTCATGGTAAACTGACACGTACGTATCGTCAATAAATACAAAGCATGTTTAGATTTTGTGCGAACAATGCACAGTAATATAACGATAGTTGACTCTGCTAAATTACACTTCACGTCACGTCTCTATGTACATACATGTACGTATATACATATACATATCGTTTTGTTTTCCTGTTTAGATTCGAAGAATATATGAATTGTTTTGTCTCTAAAAATTTCATTTTTCCCACCGATTAGGTATTTTCTGTTTTTTTTTTTTACAAATTTCCTTTTCGCATGACTATACATTCAAAATGTACTCTAATCTCAATTACTTTTAGACAAATCTGTCAATTTCAGCGATTTCAGGCGAGATAATGTTTCAAAAAGTAAGCAAAACGATTGCTCGCACAGATGCATCCCGCTTAACTCGCTACCCCACTAACCCTACCCAACATTGTCTAACACAGTTCTTATTTTTGCCATAGAACACAAAATTTATAACATGTTATTATAGGAATGTGTATTAAAAATTAGACTTTCTAGCAAATGGAGTCTTGCGTTTAGTTAGAACGATCGTATCATTTTTTATGTTAAATTATTATAATGATATAATTATACCTTTTTTTCGCATGCCCGTCAGTTTTCGTTATATGAGAGGGGGTTCTTCATATGTTCGATCAGTGCATGCGTGGTTTCCTAAAGGATAACATTGTTATTTTGATAACGCATCAATTACAATTTTCACAAGCAGCAGATCAGATAGCAATAATGGAGAAAGGACGCGTAAGTGCGGTGGGCTCATATGAGTCGTTACGTGAAAGCGGTTTGGATTTTTCTCAGCTGTTAGCTGATCCCGAAAAAGACCAAAGCGCAAATAATACGATACGTTCCTGTTCTCTCAGTCATTTAGTTAATCGCTAAAATAGTGAGTCGTCTTTATGTTCGATCGCAGACTCATGTCTGGAGGAAACGCGGCAGCAGGTGCAGGAAACCCAAGAAGAAGGCCAAATTGGTTTCTATTTGTATAAGAAATATTTTAAAGCCGGCGGCGGTATTTTCATGTTCATTGTAATGTTAACCTTTTGTATTATGTCACAAATCTTGGGTTCGGCTGGTGACTACTTTTTGTCGTATTGGTAAGCGAAAATTTAATAATTAAAAAAATATATATATAAATAAGAATTTCGTAATGGTTTAGTATAACTAAAAAGGATAGATTGCAAGCTGATAGTAAAGGATTATAATTGCAAAGCGCTTTGGCTGACCTGCCAAACAACAGCACTGAAGTACCAACTGCAGATAACTCTCACAATATCGAGTCACAAATATCTGGTTTCTTGTCACAATACAATGTTTATATTGATCCGGAAATGATAGATATTTACGTTTTTACTATTATTACGGTAGCGACAATTGCGATAACGGTTGCCCGAAGTTATTTATTCTTTAATATGGCCATGAAAGCATCGACCAATGCAGCAGCTATGTATTTTTTCAATACAAATTCCTCCGGACGTATACTTAATAGATTTTCCAAAGATATGGGACAAATTGATGAAATTTTGCCATCAGTAATGATCGACGTGATACAAATCTTTTTAACCCATTCGGTATAGTGCTTGTCATCGCTGTAGTTAATCCACTAGTTTTATTGCCCGCTCTCCTATTAGATATTATAATTTATAATCTGCGTACATTGTATTTGAAGACATCTAGAAACGTGGAACGCTTGGAAGCTTAATAAAAAAAGAGCATTTATCTCCCCTTTCCCCCCATTCCTTCCCATTCGATACCTGCCGTTCGAATTTCGCATATTTTTTGAATATTTCCTGTTAATTCTTTGATATATTCGTACAAGTGGTTTTACATAATTTGCAATCTTATATAGATGTGTATAAAAAAGAGCATTTATCTCCCCTTGAAAGCATCCTGACTAGTTTTAGTAAATTTTTTGAGACCTGCCATTCGATTTTCGCATATTTTTGAATATTTCCTGTTAATTCTTCGATATATTCGTAGTTGTTTTATATAATAATTTACATATCGAGAGTATATATCTAAACCTATTCCTATTCCTTTCATCATATTTTGAATTTCAATGAATGGGTGAAACCTTTCGAATTCACTCTATTACTATTATTTTTTTTTTACTTTAATGATTACATACACATGGAAGAGTAAAATTTCGCTTAGAAAAAATTAAAGGCAAATAATAGAAAAAAATAACAGAAAGAGAATGAATATAAAAGGAAATATTGGATTAATGGTTATGCATGAGTTCGCTAACTACTAGAATAGACTGCATTAACCAATTGACGCGGTTTTTTATAGCGTTGTATATGGCAAGGAATCGGAAAAGGGAGTACGAGTAGATGCAGGATGCCTACTTATAATGTCGCATGCATTTCTCAAAGCGTACAGAAAGTCTGACTCGTGGGAGCATCATAGTGGCTACGGTCAACCCATAATTTCGGTACAACTAAATTATTGGAGATGTTAGATGGATCTGGTTCTGGAGACTGGTTCTCCGGCTTTTAAACCAGAATGCTGGCGAGTGTTTTTTGTTTATATATTTTCCATGTTAACATAAAGCTAGAATATTATTACTATTCATAAAAAGTAGTAATGCAAGACAGGAACCCTTATTTATTTATCTTTGATGGATTGACACGTTACATTGAGCACCTAGCACAATTGAACAACTTATAATCAATTCGCCATTGTGGCAGCTGCAAGAGCACAGCACGTCATAAGACCCTACATGTCAATTTTTCTAATAAAGCGGGCGAATAAATTTCTCCGTTTATAATGTTTTTTTTTCAAATCACGCAACGAGCTTCAATCGAAGTGGAAGTGGTAGGACTTCATCCCGAACCACGCAAAGAAAATAATGAGAAATCCTGTTGAACACATTCCAGGAGATCAACGTGGAATATATAAGTAGGAAACCAAATTACCACGAGTATTAAAGAGAGGGTAAGAGAAAGTAAAGATGTGTAAAAGTACCTGATAGCGTATCGAATATTGAATTTTTTAGGTTATCTTTTTATAAAACCCAGAAGAGATCTAGCTTTATTAACTGAAGCTTCTATATGCATAAAAAACTTGTGTTTTGAGTCGAAAACTATTCCTAAGTCTTTGTAATTGCAGATAATTTCGAGAATTTAATTGTCAATCTGATAGTAACACCGTAGTGGATTACACCACTCAAACAGCGTGTTGCATTTTTAGAATTCAACTCCATACCATTGATTGCGCACCATATACCCAGGTTCAGGAGCAGACTGAAGAAGTTTGGTACCATGTATTGAGTCAAAGAATAGGAAGATTGAGTACACTCAGCAAGGCTTCTACTTGTCGCTTAGAATTTACAAATTTTAGGAAATCCTTAGTATTTTTAGGAAGTTTATCTTTCGTTGCATTAATACGATTGGAATAACAAGTTGCAGTTCAGGCAATTATAATCTCGTCTCACGCTAGATTATATCGTATAATCTCTGGTCTGGCCAATTCCACTGAATGTTAAATAGCCTGCTTTTCTATTACGGAACGTCGTAAATGTTTAGTATACCAAACAGGACAAACAGAGCTATGACAAAACTTAAATGGAACGGGAAAGGAATTACTGAAAAAGGCTGATTGTGGATAAGGAAAAACGGATCATCAATATTTTCATAGTTTAAGTTTGTCTCGAAGACATTTTTTAGTATTTATTTAAATTTAAAGATATGCAATTTACTATGCATTGTAAATGTAGTTTGTTTAAATCATCCTGAAAAATCCCAGCTTCATCAACGGAACGAAATGAACTGAAAATCTTTACATCATCGGTGAACAACAAGACCGAAGAATTGCGTATACAAATCGTGATGTCATTAATGAATAAAACGAATAGCAAAGGTTCCTATATGACTCCCTTGCGGGACATCGGAAGTCCAATGAAACCACCGATAGTACATTAAAAACCTTACAGTTGGTTGGTGGATGTCCTCAGGCAACGTAAGGGGTTCAGAGGTAGAAAGCATTACATTGCTATTCTTAGAAAAAATAACGTGTCATACCTTTTCATTTATATTGTAGGATAGCGTTCACTTGATAAAGACGCCGCTCGCAACATCCATCAAAGAATTCTGTCAACTTTAAGGAGGGGAGAAATACATCTAAGGTTTTACTCTGAATTGCAAATACATGAGGTAATAAGGAGATGCTTCAGATATAGAGAAATATCAAATGTAGGAGGTATAAACGAGCAAGTAATATACAGTGAAAAATAACTCAGCTTAATTTGGAAACAAACAAATTTAATGTTGAGGGCAACAAGTAATCAAACCGACATCGATGGTAAACTGTTATCAATTGCGATTGTCTACTATAATGAGGGGCGATAAACTATGCTTTTGGGGGAGCATAGATGTGCCGAAACTCTCATCTCCTCGGGGTAACCCCTGGAAACGGTCTTTGACCAGCGAAGAAGGGCTTAAGGCTTGGACTATCTACAACTGGACGACGGTCAGCTCTCTCTTCAGAGAAATCTGTACTGTTATGAATGATAACTCCACCTACTTTGGAAACTCTATTTCTCCTATAGATTTTAAATTTCTTAGACAAAAAAATAGGATAATTAATAATTAATATCGACAAAATGCTCCTCCTGTAGATTTATGCAATTGAGTTTCATATGCTGTGTTACAGCTTCATGTTCCCCTCCTTTACGATTTCCACTATGTTCACCATTTCGCCAACTCTACGTTTTCTATTGTTATTGCCACCGTCGTAAAAATTAAAGTTGTAAGTTTTTTTAATGATTTGGAAATTATGAATTAAAAGACATATTGACAAAATCGTTTTTTATTTACTTAAATCAATAAAAATTAAGATGAAGACGAGGACGCCATAGCACATTTGTTTCGCAGTTATATTTTAGTACTTTACGCAATTTCCTTTATTGACTGTGCTGCAATATACTATTAATTGCAAATAAAATTTTAAAAGATTAAGTGTTGCGTAAATATCCAAATAATTTTTCCTAACTGATATCGAAATCTTTTTCGGTTTTTAAACATTACATTTAATTATAATAATAGCAAATGTATAGGGACGTAAAATTTGAGTTTCGAACTGAGTGCCTGCCCTTTTTTTTAGGTTGATCAAAAGTGAAGAGTTCTTTTTAAACCATTAGTGGCAACCAACTCGATATATACAAATGGAATGACATTGTTACAATAATGATTAAAAAAAAATCTAAAAAAATATAAATTAAAATTATTCTAAAGAAAGTGTTGGCCACGCGCATTAAGCATTACTGAGAAAATTTCAATGTGTATAACCCTTTTTTCTCACATAATTATGTTATGTTATTCAATTTAATCTCTTGTACACTTTTGCAGCTTATATGAAAATCTAAAAACTTCTTCTTATATTCCGAGGAATCGGAAATATGGTATTCTATTTGTTATGGAGGAAACTATTCGTTTCGCGCTATCGTTGACATGTGAGAATTTATACATACTTCTTCTCCTGTTCAATTGATTAAGTTATCTCTTAAATATGCGCGTTTAAATCGTGGTGAAATTGGGAGATCCAATAGTAGAACAGTTTAAAAAGTAGTTGGGAGGAAGGAACATGCGTTCAAGCAGCACCGCAATTGAATTAAAACAACAGTTATGTGAGTAGCTAGAACAAGAAAAAAAGTACATTTCAATCTAAGAGCTCAAATATAGCTGCGGCGACAGAAATATATCGCTTGCGACTATTAAGCAACTAACACAGCAAATGCAACAACAAATTCAAAGAATAAACAAATAATGCAAGGAGAACAACAACAAGTGGTGGCCAAAATTTATAGTAAAAAAACCGGATCACATTAAAAGTGGTATCAAAAATTGAGGAGATACACAGGGAAAATCGAGCAGCAATGACAGGAATGGGATCCAAAACTGACAAGCTTTAGGGAACTCGTTCTAAAGAAAATCGTAGACGAAGTGTGCCAGCAGGTTGAAGGGAAAGTAAATGTATATGTGCTCGAAGGGGAGATTGGCGACGCGTTAAGCCAGTTTAACGTCAAGGTGAATGCCCTGGAAGAAAAGGTTGGAACGCAAAGGGAAGAAGATGCAGAACCTACGCGGCGAATTGGAAGCCTTAAAGCGGTCAATGGCTAAGCAAGAGATTAATGGCATAGCCACCAGCTCGACCAAATTAAAAACGCTCACGTCTGATGGTACTATCAGCTTCAACACATTCAAGCTGCAATTCGGTGTTGTCACAACAAAAAATATATGGGATGACGACAGTAAAGCATTCGCTTTAATAACCCCCATGAGAGGAATGGCAGCAGAAAACATCCAGATGATCCCGGTAGGAGAAGAACCAGTGTTTACCGAAACCCTTGGCTCCGTGCTTACACAAAAAGCGGTTTGTGCAGTAAGGACGGGAAACGTAAAGGTGAGACGAACGGAAGTACAGTAGGTATATGTAAGACTTTCTATCCGACAAATTTTGGATCTACCATACGCAAATGATGTACACAACGTGACAAGTAGTTGTCAACGGCATAATTCCTTTGCGGTAGAGCGTTTACGAAATTTACATGCCATGCCGCCTAACAGAAAAACTAAAGTAAGGTAAAAACAGAAGGTTCTAACGAAACCCTTACGGAGCTCACATGGTGCGACCCACGAGTTAAGTCCACTATAAGACCGGTTGTCTGCCCTGTTCGCTGTTCCTTGGTCCCTTCCTAGTCCGTTAGCGCACATTCCCTGCCCCCTTACCACCACTAACGCGCACACTAACCAATACTCAGCTTCAGCGGTTGGATATACTGTTTAGCCAAGCATTATCCTTTCTGTTTTTCTTTTTTTTTTTTTAATATATAATATGTACTTATTTTTTGTTTTTTCTCATAAGTTTAAATATTTTTTATTACATGAATTTTTTATGCTAACTACTTAAACTAAACATTTTTGAATTTCGGGTAATCTTTATATCAAACGCGTACTATTTGTTTTTGCGTTTTGTTTCACATTAGAATGTAATAAGAATCTGGACGCTGCTGTAAAGCTTCATTTTCCATGCCATTGGTAATAAAAGCTAGTTCCTCTCGTGATCTTCCTTATTATTTTCTCACCAAAGTTGCTGATATTTCCGCTCGTCGGTCAGCTTGTATGATAGACTTTTCATGGCCGATAATAATGCGGTTACTTATTTGTAGGCGTTATAACAACCTCCTTAATAGTACTCCGATTTCGCATCACCATAGTGGGAAGAGGATTTTTCATATATATTTTTGGCATAATGGCGTTAAGATATTAACGTGTGTACATATAATGTCGGTTTTTAAGAAAATGTTTTGAACGCGAATAAGAAAACGTGGAAATTATAACAGAATCCTTTTAGAGACATGCAGATATATGCATTCATATGATATGCTCGCGTCGCCTTTGCAAAATTTGTCTAGCACTCAGGTACGAATATTAATAATAAATATGGAAGAATTAAAATAAAACTTATTTCAATCGAATCAGTTTATTTCATATTATAATATAGTATATTTATTATATTATACGATTTCTCTCAATATTATTTCTTTTTTGTTTCTTTATTCCTATTTCTCTTTTCTTTTCTTTTTTGGCTTTTTTTTTTGTTTTTATCAAAGAGACACCATTAGAGAGAGACATCATTACCAATAAAGTAGTTGTAATTACAATGTTAAAATCTAAGCAATTTTAGCCGTAATTAATTAAATGTCTAATTCTAAAGCTCATAAAATCTATTAGTTATTTCATTTTACTACTATATATTTAACAAATTTATTAAAGTTGATGAAAATTTTAACACAACGTTGTCTTCGCACGCAATCCGTTCAAGATGTTCAAAATAAAAACCATTTCTCAAATCGATGCGCTTTCTTTCTACCTTCAAGTGACATACTCCGTTCTTCACAGTACCACAGTTCAAACCCTGCTCAACTCCTCGAGGCACCGCACAAAGCATCAAAACCAGAACAGTCGTTTCTCTTTGTTTTGCTTGTGTTTAATTTTTGCTCTTCTTTTCTCTTAAATACCGTTGAGCGAAATCTTAACATGGCAAAGCACTACACTAAATTTGTTCAGAACTTCAGAACAAACAAAAACTAAAATGCTTAAAATACGCAGACGGACTCTTTTTACGATTCTCTCTTGCATAATGGAGTGATTTAGCAAGAGATTTAGGGACTTTCCTCTTATTTTCCTACTCAAACAACATGTTATTTACTTTGCATAGATTTGTTTTCCTTTGGAATATAAGTAGGTAGGTAATTGGGGCTTTTACTGTATCAAGTTCTTGCTTACTTAATTTGTGAAAAATGGTTTGCATTTTGCATTGCTGGGGTCGAATCTCGAATACCCACTACTTTATTTGTTGTCATAAAAAAGTGAAAGGTATTTTTGAGAAAAACTAAAACATCACTATCATCACATTTTTGTAATTTTCAACCTTTTTTTCTTTTTCTTTTTACAATTTCCAGATGTTTCGTTACAATTCTTTTAGCTATCAGTCACTTCTTACAACCTCTTCTCTTTTGTGTGCTCTTCTGTGTTGTGAAATGATTTTGAATTACCGCCATCTGGCTTTTCCCTTTACTAATAAGAACTTCCACTTGTCGAGAATGGAGATAGCATAGAAACCACAGAGGTGTTTTCAATAAATGCAAATTTAAGAAATATTAATTCATTTATATTTTTTGTACTTGGACATTTTTCAAAATTTACAACCAGCTTGACCGTTTGGACCATTGACGACCTTAAAACGGTAAACCGCTCTCATTCGCATCACAAGTTTTTTCTGTTATTATTGTTCTTTTTAATAAATTCATATTATCTCATTTTTCCCTCCTGCCCAGTTGTTTTTAAAATGATGTTAAAGCCGATAGCCTTAGATGCTAGTGCTTTTAAGAGTTTAGTCTTAGAATTTATTTCTCTGGCGAAATTTATAATAATAATAATAAAATGATGTTATTACTGGGATGGCAAAACCTTGAACTCAAAAGGTCTCTCAAAATTACCAAAAACCACTGCAAAGGTCTCTCAAAGGGAGCAACATAAATCAGTGTGTGTGTGTGAAAATGACCAAAATAAATGCACTGAAGTCTGAAAATGAGCAAATTGCTTCTTTTTTTTTTTTAATAAAAGTGAACAAAAACTCAGGAAAATTCTCACTCAAAAAAAATTTTTTTTTCTACTAAAATCACCTATGGTATAATTTTCTGTTTAAATAAAATTTCATTATTGTATTGTAATAAAGTTTGATATTGTATGATGTGTTTAGATTATCTGTTTAGGCCCTAAGCTGCTCGGCTGCAGTACGCCAAGTCTATCCGCCTTTTATAATGCCAAAGTGTCTCGGCATAAGACGGTCACTAATCTTAATGGTTCAGGCAGATTGAATGCCTAGTGCTATTAGCGAGTAAAACGCTTGGTTGAGTTGCTTTATGAGAACTGATTTTCTTTATTTTCTTAGGCACTATTTATACTAAATTTTTACACTAAATTATTCTTATCTTTGTAACGAGCTTTCTTGGGCAGGGTATGACTCAGCCAATCCAGGATCCGTTGCAAGAAAATTTTAATAAATAATCAGGACCTTCGGGGGGAATGGTGTATGATTCCTTGGATTTATTCGTTCCTTTTTATGGGAGGGAAGTACAGCGATTGGTAGAAGTTGGCTGGGGCAAGGAACCAGCGAGGTGTCCCGACTTGTCGTATTATTACCGGCTTGTTTTGGTTTCCTCGTTTTACTTGCACTTCTTTTTTTTTTTCGTTACATTTTTAATATCGCGAGCACTGCAAGAAAGAACCGAAAACTTCGCGAGTGTCATAGCTGCCTTGGTTCATCCCTGGTTGGTGTGTGAGTCCAGCAAAAAAAGTAAAAAAAAGTCTCTTCGTTCTTCAGGGATGGCGATTAAAAAGCTGAACCAGCACATCCCCTATCAGTTAGGTCAGTTGTCCTAAAAGTCCTTCAGGGATGGCGATTAAAAAGCTGAACCAGCACATCCCCTATCAGTTGAGTCAGTTGTCCTAAAAGTCCTTCAGGGATGGCGATTAAAAAGCTGAACCAGTACATCCCCTATCAGTTAAGTCGGTTGTCCTAAAAGTCCTTCAGGGATGGCGATTAAAAAGCTGAACCAGCACATCCCCTATCCGTAAAGTAAACAAAAAAACTCTTTATAATGGTCAACTTGTCAGAACGTCTATGGGTACTTACCTAGACGGCTATGACACCAAACTGAACGAGTCTGTGCGATGCGCCGCTCTTTTATAGCCGAAACCTCGCTCGCTTGTCCTGTTGCCAACCTGTTCTGTGTGTTTACATATGCTTATGTGTATACTTAGCTTAGGTTGGCTGCAGTCGCAACCTCAGTTGCACCCTGCATGATCCTACTTATGTACAACTTAACCAACTTACATCTAACTTATTACTATGTTTGTTCACATGTCTACTCACTAAGCACTCAGGTACCAAATCGCGTGATCTAGTCACCGTTAGGTATGTGAGTGCTTGTGTGCTTGCCTGTGCTTTGTGTGTGTAGCTTATTACTAGGTTTTGTTCAAGTGTTTACTCGCTAAGCACTCAGGTACCAAATCGCGTGATTTGCTCACCGTTAGGTATGTGAGTGCTTGTGCGTTGTGTTTGCATGTGTTTTGTGTGTTTGTACATGTGTGAGCGTGTCTTTGTACATTTTGTGTATGCAGTTTATGCATTATCGTATGTTCGTATTATTTTCCCTACCTAAGTTCAATTCTGCTGTTTTCTTTACCCTAACGGTGCTATCAGCTTGGTGCATTAGTTGAAGATTCAAGGTGACCTAACGGTACTATATCTAGTGCAAAGCTGCTGTAGCTTCTGCGTAGGTTTGGACTGCGTTCATACCGCATAAGTCGGGTTGTGCTCTAATACTTATGTTTTTAATACGGGTTGGGTTCTCACAACTATGCTCTCTCTTTTGTACCTTGTGGTTTTTTTTCTTTCCCTTTATGCTTGTGGATATTTTGAGTTTTTTTTTCCCTTTTACTTGTCGTTTTATACATTAGGGTTTTTAATTCTGTTATCAAACAGTTTGCGTTCTTGTGTTTATACTTTGAGTTTTTACTTAGCTTGTCCTACATTGGAGTTCTTAATTCTGCTATTGAGATTTTGAATCTAGCTTTTATGCATTTGAATCTAAGCTTTCCTTTTCTTATCTGGGTTCTTGGCTCTGATATTACACATTTGAGGTTTTGGATCTAAGTTTTTATACATTTGGGTATTGATTTCTTAAATGTAAGCTTTTTTTCTTTTAATTGAGTTCTTGACTCCGCTAGTACATTTTGAAATTTGAATCTAAGCTTTTTTTCCTTTTAATGGAGTTCTTGACTCCGCTAGTGCATTTTGAAATTGGATCTAAGCTTTTTGGTGCCCTGGGGTTCCTAATCTGTTCTGTGGTGTGCTTCTGTGCTATTTTCTACTTTTTCTTCTTACGCTACCCTTGGTGTGTGTTTCTAAGGTTTTACTTTTATAAGGTATGGGTGTGTGATATTAAGCATTAATCTGTACAAGGTATAGGTTTATTAAGTGTGTGTTTTATGATGTTATCTTACAAGGTATGTGTATATTAGGTGTGTGTTTTATGGTTTTATCTTTACAGAGTATAGGTTTGTGATATTATGAATCTAGCTATACATATTCGCTATGCGTTTTATAAACTACATTTGATGCTGGAGGGGGGCTGCTCATCTTCTAATGAACCTCCAACGGACGTGCACAGACAGATCGGACTGGCGGGTTGCCTGCTGTGGACAAATGTCTACGGCGGACGGACTTGTATTTCGTAAGGAAGCAAAATCGCTTCCTTACATCTTATTCTAAACAGGATTGTAATTGCTTACTAAATTATCCTTATCACACACTAGATTATTCTTATATAAACAGAATTATCACTATTTACATGCAAAGTGTAGTGTGACATTTTATTTTTTCAAAAGGATTATGCTGAAGTGGCATAATTTTGTCACACTTCAAGTGGATGCATACGATAGTATGCGATCACACTACAGTATACAAAAACCAAATAAAACGAAAATTTGAAAATTTAACAAATATCAATTTATTTATTTATTTTACTTGGACATTTCTCAATTTTTTCGTAACCATTAATAATTGAGTCGAAAAATGTAACTAAAGCTATCGGCTTTACAAAACAATTATTATATCATAAATATCTTTACAATTCAAATATTGAATTTTCAGTAATAAATTTAATAAAAGGACGAATAAATGGAACGATTAAACGAAATTTTACTTGAATTAATTAGAGGTTTCCAAATTTCTTTTCTCTTCTTAAGGATTTCGTTGTTTTCTTCTGAACTTTGGCTTTATTCTAGTTATTCCTGTCAGACCCAGTAAAGCAATGTTGGAAGTTAATTTTAAATAAAAGTTCGTGATTGAACTAATATTTTTCCATTGTTACTTGTCTTCCACCGCCACGTAATATGTTAAGAATTTGTCTATTACATTAGTGACGATTTTCATAATATTTCAGTGCTTTCAAAATATGATGAAATTAAGTAATTTCCGATTCTTGTTTGGTGATATGATACGTATGATACAAATACTCATAGGATCGACAAAATAAAAAGGATAATCATTATGGGTTTAAGCCATCTCTCGGTCGAAATATATGAGCTCATCGAGTGATTTTTATAAAATTGGGACTAAAATATGATTTTTGAAATACATTGACTGGATTTTTTCATTTTAACAGAATATTAACCAATTATGGTTTGTTCAGTTGGAGTCGGACTCAAGTCTTGCTTTCTTTTAAGCAATGCCTGATATTTCAGAGGAACAACTTTTCACAATAGCGTGTCTTCTGGCTCTGTTTAGCCGAAATCTCCGATATCGAGCACATAAACACGTTGTACGAATATTTAGCTTAGCCTACACTCTTTATTTTTATTATTGCCAACAACTAAGCAAATTCTATTACATTTCTCTCGCGATAATGCCACATATATCAGCTTTTGTAGAGTTTGCTTGCGAAAAAGCAAAAGAGGAGAACGATGATTTACATAATACATTAAACAATTAATTTTCGCCCATTCTTTAGTATATTAAGAGCAAAAAAAAATTGTTTCTTGTAGTTTATGGCAATTAATGAATCCTTTAATTCCTACTTCACGAAAGTAACATTAGCAATATATGCATAACAGCGGCATCGAGCTTTATGTATGCAGGAAGAGATAAACGACGCAATGCACAAACTTATAATAATCAGCTAAAAGATTTGTTACAAATGAAAGTATGACTTTTGAGCTTTTAAGGATATTTTACAGATAATCAATTATTAATACCACTGTATTTATCTAACGTGTAATTCTTTTTGAAAATCCATTGCCACAGAAGATTTTGAAAAAGTATGCCAATTTTCTGAAGAATATCTATACATTCTTCGTAGAAGCTATGAAGAACACAGACATTTAGAACAGAGCCAGCCCTTATTCCACTTTTTGAGCTTGAACTTTAACTTTGCCGCTTTTTTACAGAACTTTATAAAAATTGACAAATCATGTGGTTTTGCCTATGTAAATACAAATGACACAAATGGAAAACAATGCGCAAGAAGAAATAAAGGCAATTTACTTTAAATTATTTATCTAATTTATGTTTATGGTATACTAATGTTACCTCTCTTTATAATATGTGGTTTGCAATTGTGGCTTATAGAGTGTACTATTTGTAAGAAATGAAAGACGAGCAATAGAAACCATTTATTTTAAGGTTGAATATATTCATCAAATTGTTCTATTAGAGAGTGTTAAATGGTAATTTCCAAATTATGAATCAATTAATACAGAAAAATAGATCTACTGTGTATACCTACATATATCCAATCATCTTCTTTACTTATCTTAAACTTACTTTTATGTTGACTTCTTTATCGTAATTTTTCACCAACTATTGTTTATGTTTACGTTGATTTTTTTATTTCTGGTTCTAAAACCATACAATACAGTAGCGCGGCTGTCCATTGTTTTTGCCACTTCGGAGTTTTTAACCCGAAAACGACGACTGGTTGTGTCAGCTCCTTTAGGACTTTCTAATACAAATCATGTCAGCCACCTAAGCTTCCTCAACGAAAATATTTCGAGCCCAAATTGCGTTAACAAGACCCAGGGAGAAACAAAACATTTGCAGCGGCGGCAGCTGCTTGCATAAGAGTACTATCATTCGCGGCAGCCACAGCTACCGCTTCACTTACTGCCGGACAATGCGTAAAATGTGTGTTTCCTCTGGTGGACCCCGATTCCCGTCGTGTTAATAAATTATGCCTTGGCGAATCACTTACAGCTGCGTAGGGAGGACTGTTACTCCTATAATGTAGATAAGGAACATTTAAACTACGTAAACTGCCTCTAGTGGAAGTATTGTTACACATTCGGAAGTGTAAGACAAAGTAGTTCCCTCTACAGCAGGGCTGAGGTTGGCAGCTGATGAATAGGTGGTTGTAGAATTCATAGAACTTGATTCACTACTTTCCCCTCGCTGCGAAGAATGTGTCGGTGAGCCTTCCAAATCCGACTCAAACGGATTTCCAGCACCATTGCCAAGAGCGGGTCTGTAATCACCACTACCACCCGTTAAAGGACGGGGGTGTCTCTCGCTGGACTCGCCTAGCTCGTTTGAGTACAATTTAAAAGGCAAATTTAACACTAAATTTTTAAGCAAACCACACAGTACTGCTTCAACTCTTAGTTCTTCACTTATATTAATCGCAACTCAACTCGTGAGCGAAAGAGCGCTCACTTTTCCTATGCACTGCTCCAGTTTCTTTAGTAGCGATGGTTATAATTTCAGTTTTTTGTCGACGTACAGGCAAAAAGCTGTGATAGTTTATATACTGTAATATGCAAAAGCCTAATTTCTCAACATTTGTATTACTATTATTGATCACTGTCACACATATACGGAATCGAAAAAGTTTACAACTGTGTAAGACTGTTTAAGACTGTTTAAGACTGTTTAAGACTGTTTAATTACATTTTATATACTTTCGATCCGGAATTTCGCTATTTTAACAAAGTGTTTACAACTGTTTACGACTGTTTAAGACTGTTGTGAACAAAAACTGAACTAAAAGTGAACAAAAAATTGAACAAAATTGTGAACAAAAAATTGAATTAAAATTGAACAAAATTGTGAACAAAAACTGAACTAAAATTGAACAAGATTGTGAACAAAAAATCGAACAATAATTGAACCAAAATTGTGAACATACACATATCTGAAAATAAAAGTTTTAGGTTTTTACTGCGGTAAGTGCATTTATTATAATTAAATTCTGAACGTTACATTGTAGGTATGTACATAAAAAATGTACAAACACTTACTCCCATTAACAACATGCTGCTTATAAGAAAGTCACTTATACGCCCAGATGGAAGAAGCCAACGCCGATAAGGAAATATATAAAGATCGGATTGCAGCGTACGCAGCCCAGCTGGAAGAAGCCAACGCCGATAAGGAAATACATACACGTCGCATTGCAGCTTATGAAGCCCAGCTGGAACCCCAACCTGATAACGTGGTGGCGAACATAGAAGAACTTCGGGAAGTCGTCAAGTGTTTAACGACTGAAGACAAAATAGTACAAATAACTTTCGACGAAGTCTTCACAAACAATCTGGACGAGAAGCAGAAGGAAACCTACCCGTGCAAAACAATTTTTGTCTTCGGCGTAAGAAGCCTGGCGACAGCTTCCAACCTCATTTTAAGCGTAAACCCTCTCCCCCCGTCAAAGTCCAATGTTTTAGATGAATTGATTTTGAAGAACATAGACACGGCAAAACAATTTGGGCTGGACGTGCGGGTTGTAGTGTGTGACCATAATAAGGCGTACGGTAAAACTATGGAAAAACTACCGCATGGAGTAGTACACTTATATGATACACATCCTGAAGAATCTAAAAGATAATGGTGAGAAAATGAAAGATGAGTACGACTATTCAATATTGACCAAATTTTACAAGCTCGAAGAGACCACCAGCAAATTTTGGATTCTTCGAGGCGCCATTGTAAACGCTGGAGTTCCCTGGTATTTTCCAGAGTTGGTACAATTTTTCAACAACTCCACGACAGGCATCCTGGAAGCGGGAATCAAAGAAGGTGATTTCAAAAGCGACACTGAAATGGCAAAGAGGACCTTCAAATTGTTCAAGGCAAAGTATTTAAAAGAAGTCACCAAGGACTTACTGCAGATGTACATAAAGGACGTCCCTACCATTGCCTTGGAAGAGACCGCAGCGAACTTTTCAAAATTAACGAAGGCTTACCCTGACACAACTTTCACTTCATTCAGGGTAAGCCAAGACCTCCTTGAGGCACTCTTCATAAATATTGGCAAAGTGATTCGAAAGAAGGCCTTAAACTTAAATACCACGAGATAAGATTTCTCAGACTATACACGGCCTCCGGATTAGGTCGCTATATCTGTGATCAGCTAAGGTGGTAGCCAATATTGATTTCTTCAAATCGGATGCATGATGCGTTTCCGGCAGGATGCACCGACAAAATTTACTCGCTTTCATCTTGACTATGCTGCTAAAAACGAAAAACTGCAGAGAGTCCATTGACAAGAACGTGTGCGCTCACAAGTAAATATTATTGCAGTTTTTAACTCAAGTTTATAATGGTGTAGGCCTACTGGAGAGTCAGCCATTCGAAACAATTGGCAACGTGCCCCCACGATACCTCTAAGGTGGTGTGGTAATCCGTGAGATTTTTCTTGTTGTTTATTTTTTTCATCAGCTGTTTCTAGAGGAATTGCATTGGTTTTTGGAGAAATACAAACTTGGCAGCACGACATCAGCAAAATATGTTTATCTCTTTATTGTTGTACCGCATTTATGTTGTGAATAATTTGATAAACTTTCTGTGGATATATAAGCTATATCATTCGCATTTCGTTCACACTTGATACAACACGTCATCTCTGCAAACGGCAGCTGGAGAATTTTTGTGTTTACCGGTGTTAGTGAAAAAAATGGAAAAAAAAGAAGTTAAATATTTGAAAAAAGGAAAAGAGGTTTAATAAAGTAATAAAATAACCAAGGAAAACAATTTTAAAAGAAGAAAAGGAGGGAAGGAAGAGGAATCTCTCGCGAGAGAAAAATTAAGAAGCAATACATATATTGAATTTTTTGTTTTTTTGTTGTGATTTTTTCTTTTTTTTGTGTTCCCCGTGATAACAACCAAAACAACATCAGCCCGTGTCCCTATGAAGGCTGGGTCTGATCTTTTAACTACTGATAGAGACTGTTTTGAAGATTTTTACATGAACGCCACTGGGCACACCAAGAGATCCAGAATGGGTGAGAATGATATTCTTTTATCTGCTAACGGAGGTGCTAACGCAAACGTTTTAATTACGCCTATCGACAAGCCCTCTGATTTGGGTGCCACACCCGCCCCAAATCTCAACATCAATTTGCACGATTGCCTTTCGAACTGCAATTCCGTCGTTTTTGTCGAAACGCGCGCAGACGCAGAAGGAAATCGCATCAATATTAACTCCAATCTCTATTTTTATGATTACTTAAAGTATTTCAATATGTACGGCTTAAAAGAATTAAAAGTTGTCAGCAGGAACAGAGCCAAACTGCTTTTCAGCTCTGCTGCCAATGCCAACAATTTTATTACGAATAATGAATTTACTAAAAAGAATTTAAAGGCGTACATACCGAGGTCTTTCATCGAGAGATTTGGAGTCATTCGAAACATCCCACAGACATACTGTGTCGATGATATAATTAAAAACGCCATATCCGATATTTGGATTAAGTCCGCTGTCCGTTTTCAAAGAAGAAATCCCAACAACAAAGATGAGTGGATTCCTACAATCAGCATCAAAATTGGCTTCAAAGGGAGAGCCCCCCCTAAGTCAATAAAATTTAATTATTGTTATCTGCCGGTTGAATACTTTGTACCCACTTTAAAGCAGTGCTTTAAGTGCGGTAGATACAGTCACGTGTCACAGTTCTGCAAAGCTAAAGAGAGCAGATGCCTTAACAGTGGGAAGTCTCCGAAGTGTGTGAACTGTGAGACGATGAAGTGCTTGTCCTGTGGTTCAGGTGAGCACAACACTCTCAATAAGTGTTGCCCGAACAGGGAACTTGAATCAAATATCAACAGGATCATGGCAATTAAAAATCTCTCGTATAAAGAGGTAAAAGAGAATTTTTCCGCAAATTATTTCGAATGTCTCGATGACATCACCTATGACGACAATTTCCCTCCACTGGCGAACACGTCTGCAATTTCGACCAAGGATGATAATCAAAACGCCAACAAAATTTTAACTAAAGATAAATATAATGCTGTCGTCAAAAGGAAATCGGTTCCTTCCAAATCTCCTCTCAGTTTACCCACCAAGCCTTCTCTCAATTCACCCTCCAAGCCGTCTGGAACAAATCTTTGGCGTCCGATAATTGCAAACAACTATTTGCGGTCCTCAGAACTTCAAAGATTAATGCTTGCGATTCAAGAAAGTACCCGTCCGATGATCCCTCATAATCTTATTAAAGAATTTGAAGAAAAAATGTCTGTCTGTGCCATTACTTGCCACGTTCAAGCACCAAGTACTACGAGGAAATCCGCTGAGGTTCTTTCTCAAGTTTCAACATGATATCCTTTTTACAATATAATATTCAAAGTGCCCGGCGTAACCTATCTTTTCTGGATTTTTACTTAAACTCAAACAAAATTAACTTCTGCATGAAATTGTTTCGAAGTTAAAGTTTCGAATTATGCCTCAGCCACCAAATGCCGAAATGATGGCTATGGTGGTGTTAGTATATTAGTTAAGAAAGGTGTCAATTTCAGACGTATTCCCTATAACTCTGCCGTTGACATCATCATCATCAAAACCATCAACCTGAAACCGAATCTTTTCATAGCCTCATGCTACTTTCCACCCAGTCTCGATGTGCAAACCTTTCGTGATGAGATTCAGAGATTATGCGACTTTCTTGACGGTGAACCAAATGTGATTCTAGCTGGAGATTTCAATGCAAGACATCGCCTGTATGGCGATCAAGTCTCGACCAACAAAGGCAAGATCCTTGTAAATGCCATCAATTCCAGCAGTTTCAGTGTCTTAAATAATGGCAATACTACTTTTCACTTTAACCGGAGCGGTCGCATGGCTAGCAGTGTCTCGAATTCAACTATTTTGTCTTTCCACTGGAACACGTCCAATGTTTCCATTGACAAAAGTCAGCACTCCCCCATTTTATTCCACAGTTGTAACAATTCCATCAAGAAAATAGAAAATTTCAACCTACATTCTTTCTGGAATTATATTAAGCGGTTGTGCTGTAAGGAATGGCCCTGATAATAAAAAATACTTAGATATGCTCAAGAGCTACATTCCAATTGTCAATCCGATTACAATGCCTTCAATTCCTTTTAGTAGTATCAGTAAACACCCTTCTCTTTGCATGAGCTAATCTATGTTTTACATTCCAGAAAGAGAGCTACTGCTGCAGATTGTGATGGATGAAGTATGACAAGCTCAGAGTACTGTCTGGAGGAAGCTTTAGCATTCTCTTGCATGCAATTAACAACTGCTGGTCCATCAACTTCATACCCTCAGATTTGCGATGCATCAAAATAGTTCCCATTCCTAAGGCAGGTAAAGACTTAAATGATTTAAGTAACTGTAGACCAATTTCGCTGATATCTGTATTCACAAAGACTATCAACCTCATGGTTAAGGAGAGACTAACTGATTTCCTGAAAACTGAGAACATTATTCTAGCTCGTTCTTACGCCTATCAAAAACGCAAACCTACGAATATATGCGTTAATGAACTGTGTTTTCTCATAGCCACCTAAAAAAAGCAGGCAATATGGTTATCATGCTTTCCCTGGACATCAGCAAAGCCTATGACTGTGTCAACTTGATTAAGCTTCGTAGAATTCTCTTAAACCTTTTGATTCCCCTTCAAATGCAGCTGTGTGCACTTAATTTTTTATCCAAGCGTGTGTTGGTGATGGGTACCGAAAAAGTTGAAATATGCGGTGGTATCCCACAAGGCAGTTTTTTAAGCCCCATATTCTTCAATTTATACGCAGCTTCTTTGCATGATCTTCAAGATGACAAAACTCACATTTTTCAATATGCAGATGATTTTCTAATCGTATCTGCGGACTCATCTTTTCCAGCAGCTGTCAATAACCTCTCGATGAAAGCGAACTTGTTTTTCGATACATGCGCTAATCTTAATTTATATTTTAACCCCAGCAAGACAAACACTATTTATTTTGCCAAAGGTTCTAAACGTGAAATCAGACTTCTTATCAAACGTACCCAAGTTAATCAGGTAAAATCTCTTCGATTTCTTGGGAGAATTTTAAATGACAGCTTAACCCTTCGTGAGCATTATGAAAAGGCGTTCAAAGATTGTCAGTCTGGATGCAACATCATCAAACTCATGACAAACAATCAGGCAGGCTTGCCTCCCAAAAATGCTTAGACCGTTTACAAAAAATATATTGAGAAACGTATACAAGCATTTGAAAACCGAATGTTGAAGCGTTGTACTGGACTGACCCCCTCAACTCCTCAGCATATTCTCAATGTCATATCTGGTGAATGGCCGGTTTCCGAAAGAGCCCTTTTTTGCCAAAGAGTCAATTAAAGTCAAGATGATAAATCCTTTCTTTTTTCAGGAAATTATATCTCTCAGTGATACTGTCACTTGCAGCTACACTTTTTGCTACCAAAAACTTCGTCATATTTTTGATAAGTTAGATTCAATTCCTCCTTTGAATTTCATTACCAGCAAATGCAGAATCTTCATGAACGTTCTCGAATCGATCTCTACCTCAAAACAAAACGTCAACTTCTCTTGTATGAGGTTATTATGCCAAGAAAAGCTCATTTTTTATTACAACAACGGCTATGATATATATGCCACTGACGATTCCGTCGGTCGTGAAACATCTATCTGAAACAGTACATCTAGATAAAGTGGAAGAGGAACTTTCCTCGACTTTTATTGAGTTGCTTGCCATTTGACATGCTATTAAGGTTGCTATCTCCGATGGTATCAGAAGGTTTGTTATTTTTTCTGACAGCAGGTCAGCACTACTTCTAATAAATAAAAGAGATGCAGAAAATCAATATGTGTTTGATATTCACAAGATGTTGCATGAATCTCAAGTGTTGCATGAATCTCAAGTGGATGTCACCTCGTTTGAGTCCCTGGCCACTGCGGCTTTTTTTTTTAATTGTAAAAGCCGACTTTCATGCAGGGAGAGCTCGTGTTGATGGGACAATTATGTCTATCAAATACACTCCCAATGAAGCAATTCGGGCAATTCGCAACCACATCCTTCAACAGCTAAACGACGAATTTAAAGAAATCGCGCGCGTTAAATACAATCGTCTTTTCTATAAATTAAATCCCACATTTCAATTTAAATCCTTTTCTGTATCTTCTTTTAATTCCTGGGAAATCAAAATTCTTTATAGACTCATGAGTGGTCATACTTATGACAAAGTTTATTTAAAAATGATTCGTGCTATACTATGTGATGTTTGTGAAGTTTGCAATGTTGTTGAGTCTGCTGAGCATCTAATCTTCAGATGTCACAGGCTTGATGACATTAGAGATTCCTTTAGCTTCTTCAAGTTATATGGCTGTCTCCTCGAACTCTTTGCAGCAAAAAATGTACGTCAACTCTGGGAACTAACTTGCTTTATTAGAAAAGCTAATTTATCCTTTTAGAATTTTTTTTTCCTCTTCTTTCCTTTTTTTTCTTTCGTTTTTGGGTTCAACCATCTTCTATTACCATAGCATTCCTTTTCGTTTTCAGCGAAAGTTTGCAACACTGTTTAACTTTCAAGAACTCAACAAGCACAATTACACACACATACAGAATTACACTTAACATGCTGGCTCCAGTATGTAATTGCGCCCAAAAATTACGACAGTTTATTATCTGGACATATAAGCCGCAAATCTATTGGCTTAGTCCATCTCCATTCAACATACCAAAAAAAGAAAAAAAAATATAAGCCATATATGTCTGGGCTCATTGTATATCTCGAAAACATTAAAAAAGTAGTATACATTATTATTATTATTATTATTTTAATTTTAGACTAATGAAATGAATTCTTAGACTAAAAAAAAGACATTCAGCACTAGCAACACAGGCTATCGGCTCTAATTATAAAAAAAAAATAATAATAATAAAATGTACATTAGATAATGAGCTTAGTAGTATTAATAAAGTAATGTATAGAATTGATATTCTGTTCTGAAGCTGATTGTAGAATGTTATTATTATTATTATTATTATTATAAATTTAGCCAGAGAATAAATTCTAAGACTAAAGTCTTAAAGCACTAGCAACTAGGGCTATCGGCTGTTATTAAAAAACTCTACCGCACTTGAGGTTTGAACCCACGACTATAGAGTTGCTAGTCGAGACTCTTGCCTACTCGGCCACTCAGGCGGATTGTAGAATGTTCAAAGGGTTAATCGTTCCAAATGCAATACTTCTAGCCAAGGAAAAGTTGAGGCAGTCGCAGTGAATGTGCTTTATAGTAAGAGTTTGTCCACAACTGCAGATTGGGGAAGAAGACTTCTTTAGGATCCATTGGTGAGTTGCAATTGTATGACCAAGACGAATTCTCGAGAATGTTTGGATCTTGGTTTTCTCAACATTTGTTGGATATAGAGGTGGAGTTAATTGAGGGTTAATGCAAGAGTAGTGTTGATGATGGTATTGTAAATTTCCTTCTGCAATAAAGTAATATATAGATTTGATACTCGGTTCTGAAGCTGATTTTAGAATGTCCAAAAGGTTAGTCGCTCCAAAAGGAAATACATTCTACTGGAAAGGTAATTATACCCAGGGTTTTTCTTTTTTCCTAGTCGATAAGGAACTCTTGCCTTTTAAAGTACTGGGCCATGCTGTAAATATCCCGAAATTTATCCTGCACCAGCGGAAGACAATATACTCTTGGATATGACGGAGAAGATAAAGAGCATAAGAAATTCGAAGTAAGATAATAGCGAAAAGTTTTAACAGACAGCCTTTTTAAGTGTTATTTTCTCTATACAGTTGCCGCATATATGCCTCAGTTAAACAGTTGAGAAAGTCTTGCATCATTTTTGAAGAGCTGTGCTCCCAATTGGATATATAATTTATATAAAAATGAATGCGTTGCTACAATTGAAAGCAAAATTAAAACGAACCGTTACTTAGTACAGTAATATAATTTGTTAATAGATTAGAATTATATATGTTGTAACGGGTTTTCTTGGGCAGGGTATAACTCAGCCACTCCAAGATTCGTTGCAAGAATATTTATTTGAATTGAAATTTACTGGACCTTCGGTACTGATGTTCAATGTCTTTATTTTGTGTTCACAGGAGTGTAGCGTTGTGTAGAAGCTGACTATGGCAAGGAAAAGAACCAGCGAGGTGACCCGACTTCTGCTGTGTCTTACACGTGGTGCTCGATTTATTTATTGTTACTATTATTGCTTTCGTCGAATTACCGCGGAGCGCTTAGGCAGCTATGACACCGAATTGAAAGAGTCTGCGTGCTGAGCTGCTCTTTTATAGCTGGGGTCTGGCTCGCTTGTTTCGTTCCAACGTGTCCTAGGCTGTGTACATTTACCTGTGTTGTTGTGGTGTTTTACTTATACGTACACTTAACTGAGGTTGGCTGCTGTCGCAACCTCAGTTACGACTTACATGATCGATTTGTACATACTTAATACTAACTCATTACTTAACAGCTAACTTACTGCTGTGTTTGATTAAGTGCCTATTCATGCGGTTCTGTAGTTGTATGCCAACAAGTGTGGTTTTTTTTCTCTATTCTTGTGTGTTTATACGTGTGTGCGATGATGAGTGTACATATGTGTTACGACGTTTTGGGTACCTGAGTGTTTGATCCTGTATGTTTTGTATGATTATATATTGTACAGATTTTCTACCGAATTTTTATATGTATTTCCTATTTGTGTGCGTTTTCTTGCTGTTTGTACATTAGCTATTCCATGCTTGTATGCAAGTTATCTTATTGTGTGCGTATTCTATTGTCTCATATGCTTTTTACATTTGAATTCTCATTTACATTTGGGTTCTTATTTACGTTTGAGATCTTATTGAGTACTTATGTACATTTGAGTTCTTATTCACGTTTGAATTCTAATTTCCCCTTGAGTCCTTTATTCTGCTATTAAACATTTTGAGTTCTTACTTCTGCTAGAGGAGGTTGCTCATGTGCACTCAATTCGATCAGACGTTTACGGACAGCTCGGACTGGCAGGTGGTTCGCTGTGGGTAACTATTTCAGGCGGACGGACTTATATTCCGTAAGGAAGCAAAATCGCTTCCTTACAATATAATTATAAAAAGATTAATACATGTTTGTCACATTAGTTTTTTCTAAATTTTTATAAAAACCTAACCTTAACATACAAAACATTAATAGATTCCTAGTAAAAACAGAAACTCATTCACTTTCATAAAATTCCCCAAAAAAAGAAGAACCAAGAAAAAACTTGAACATAAGCAATTTTTTATAGAATGAATCATTGAAGTGATGGAATACTTTGAAAAGAAATGCAAGTCTTAGGCTGTAGTCTTGCCTTTCAGCAGCCAATTCCTATATAAGACTTTTTTATCGCTATTTCAGTTTTTTCATATCAGGAATTAATTTCAAATAATTTGCCATGTTTGCATAAGCTTTTGATTTTAATTAATAAAGATAAAAATTTTATTGAATCACAGAACTTTCGTGGCATAATTTATGGGTTTTTAAGTCACTCTGTTTTATTCGCAGTGTAAACTCAAAATTAAAAGGATGATTAGTTCAGAATGTCACTGAGACCAGAGAGTGCCAGAGAAATTGAAGCAAAACTGTAAAGTTTAGCCTAAATCGGAACTGCGTGTTTATGTATGTGTATGTGTGCGTCATCATCTACAGCAAAGGAACGTGAATCAGTTAGTCTATCAAAAAAACATTTACTATGAAGCACTATACCATGAGCCAATATATGTGTGTTTATATATATATGTATATTTGTGTTTTACAAATGCATAACTCCCATTTAATCTAATACTTTCACTAATCTACTCTCTCTCTCTCTTTGTCTGCAACTCGACGCTGTTTCAAGAACATGCCCATCGAAATTTTCACATCGATTTACAAGTTAAGTGCCTATGTCCATTCTTCCCAGATTTCTTAATTAAATTTTATTGTTACGAATGAATATTTGTCTACTAATTTATTTTACACAAAGTTTTTGTCGTTTTATGAAGTCATTTCGTCAAAACCTAATTTCATCTTACCCACCTACCGTGTTTGGCGAGTATACTCGCCATCGCTACTAAGGTCGACGAAGTTAGTTAGCTAAGAGTGTACGTATTTAATGGGTCCAATAAAGCCTTGTTAGCCTTGCTTGGCAGACTTTCAGTCGACCGAAAGTTACAAATAACTCTTATTAGTTCTATAGCCAATAGAAGAAGAAAATCATTGGAAGAAATTTCCAACAAAGGTTAAATGATTTCTTCGTAAACTAAATAATTTCACAATTTTTTTTTTTAATTTTAAAAATATTTAAACCATAAACTTTTTTAATATACGCAGAGACAAAAGTTTTAAAATAATTTATAACAACAAAGTCGGGCAACTCTGTCGCGCGTATAGTCGTCTATATTTTGTTTCGGCAATTAATATTTTAATTTTTTGTTGAATTTCGCGGCTATTCTGCCTTATAGTGTGTGAATTTATAATATACTTTGAGAAGAAAGTGAGTGAATTCAAAGTAAAAGAAATATTTTTCCTTTACGCTTTGATTCATTTGATTTTTGCAAACAAAAATTTTGAGCTCTGATATAAATCTCTCTTTTTTCTCTGTTATTTTTTCGCTGTTTGGAGTTTGTGTTGCTATTGATCTCTCGTTACAGTGTCAACGTAACAGAGAAGTTTTGCACAAATTTGGTTGATAAATTTTTATGTTCAGGATTTGTTTTTAGTGATTTTTGTGTCCGTTCTTGATAATCCACAACTCTCTTTTTGACTGGACGTGGAGTGTCATGTCCTGACTGTAGGCAGCGGGACATTGATTTTTATAAATTTTTCACGGAGACCCGTTATGGTTCCTCGGAATTGAGTAGAAATCTCGGCTCCTTGTGGGAAGAGTTTGAGCTCATTAAGTCTAGGTGTGATGAGTGTCGTTTTATTGGATACTCATCTTCTACTCGTAGCGTAGCGTGTGGGACGTCACCTCTGGCTTTCTCCAAATCTGATTCGTTGGTACAAGTTACCGCTCCCTCTAACTCTAACAGTAATGTTTCCGATATTGCTGAGTCGGTTGGTAGCAAAACAGTTACAAACAAGCCGGCAAGTCCTTCTGTTTTAAGCTACGCTGAAGTGGCAAGGGTATCTCCGCCCAGAGCCCCCACTCACTCTAATTAAGCGCCATCGCATAAAAGTAATGAAGAGAAAAACAAATCATCCTCTCCTCCTGGCTGTTCGCGTGTGAATGTTGGTCACTAGACTGGGCAAGTCTCACAAGCTGCAGGTACAAGGGCGATAACCCCATCTATATTCTCCCCAACTCGAAACTCTCCCAACTCGAACCCCCCTCCTGTTCCAAATAATGACATTTGCTTGACGGCAGTTCCTCCCAGAAAAGCAATATTTGTGTCAAGACCTGAAACTTCGGTGGATAACATAAAAAGTTATCTGGCGACCCATCAGTCAACTTAAAGCGTGTTAGCATCTTCAAAATGGCTCCTTCTCAAGCTAGGGCAATCTCTTCTTTTAAAATATTAGTTCCGACTGAAAACAGTGATATGTTGTTAAACAAATCACTGTGGCCAGTAGGATCCTTAATTAAGGAATTTATCCCTCGAGATCGTCCCCGTAATACCAAGGCAATAGTCTTGTCGCCTTCAAAAAACTAAACGTTTCTTCAGGCCCACTATCTCTCATTTATCAAAATGTTAGGGACCTAAATTCGAAAATTCGTTCCACTTTTCTAAATTCAGTGAGCACGGAATTTTTCTGTTTGGCCTTTACTGAAACTTGGCTAAAACCCGATCTTCATTCGTCGGAACTTTTCCATAATTCTTTCCAAGTCTTTTGAAATGATCGAGTGAATCGCATTGGTGGTGGTGTATTAATTGCCATATCTCCGTCAGTCTCGTCCAATTTAGTTGAATTTGCCACTTCTCCTGACGTTGAATTTATCGCTACTCGTGCGAATATGCCTGATAAACATCTATTTATAACCTGCTCCTATATTCCCCCAAATTCTGATATCTCCATTTACAAGAAACACGCTGCCCTCATTTGTGAAGTGGCCAAGCGGTCTAGACCCACCGATTTGGTCGTTGCATTGGGTGACTTCAATTTGCCTCAAGTGACTTGGTGTAATACTGATAATTCTGGCTGTTTGGTTCCTACTTCTACGTCTGATACGGCTGTTGTGTTCTTTAGTGAATTGTTTGATCATAATTTGGGTCAATATAATCGTACCTCTAATTGTAATAGTAGACTGCTTGATCTCTGCTTTGCCAATTTTCGCGAGATTTACGTATATCATTGTCCACATTTTAGTTTACCTGAGGATCCGTATCATCCATCAATATGCATTTCCTTTCATCATATGAATGATGGTTTGTTGAATTGCCTTAAAGTGCCAAATCAAACTTTTTTAAATAATTATTATGATTTTCATAAAATCAACATTGTATTACTAAAACATCGTCTTTCACATTTGACCCTTGATTTCTCAACCGGTAGTATTGAAAGCTTATTGTCATCCTTCTACAATACATTAAATATAGCTATTGCTGCATCTGTTCCGATCAAGCATTGTCGTCCTCGAAGCAGGTGTCCTCCGTGGTTTGATAAGACAATTAAATATCACAAGAATAGGAAAAACTCGGTGGCGAGGCATAGATTTAACTCATTATTACTGCAGATACCTTCAGTTCATTAAATCCTCTCTGTTTGCTAATTCTAAATTCTTCTTTAAATTTGTTAACTCTAAAAGAAAAATTTCCCTATATCCCTCTCATGTTTATTTTAACGGCTCTGATTCCTCGGATGATTTTGAAATCTCAAATCTATTTGCTGAGTATTTCCGACGTAACTTTTCGATTGCTAATTTCGATTTATCAGCAAACTACCCATATCCTATAACTGACTCGGTTTCAATACCTAACTTGGTTATTTCGGAAGATGACGTTTTTAAAGGGTTGAGTTCTCTAAAATACAGTTGTTCGCCTGGACCTGATGGAATTCCATCATGTGTTCTTAAATCTTGCGCTGTCGAGTTATGTGGTGTGATTTATTTATTTATTTATTTATTTATTTATTCCACTTATACAAGACACTCAATTGACTCTTAAGTAAATCTTAAAATTAATTAATAATAAAACTTAGTATAAGTACAATAAAACAAATAAGGAGGAAAAAAATGCAAAAAAAGCATGTACACAACTAGCATAGAGCCACACCCACAACCGATACAGGACCAAATTGCAAGTGAACCCCTAAGCCATCGCAAACATGCATAAGCTTGGCAACCGATAATTGTTAACAACAAATTAATTTTCGACTCATATTGACATATTTAAGGTTAAGTCAGTTTAAGTACGACATAGGTAAATCGCGCGTATTAAGCAATGTTACTTTAATGGACTTTAAAGAGTCCGTTAATGAGAATAAATGATAGACATCATTTAGGTTCTTGCAAACAACTCTGAGCGGGTTAAACAGTTCGTAATTATATTTGCATTGACTAAGCTTTATCAATATAAAGTGCCTAGAGAAGCGGTTAGGGACATTAAAGCCTATCTCACGAAGTAATGCGGGCGAGTCAATTGCACCATTTATTAATTTGATTAAGAAGGAAACCCCAAGAACAAATCTACGTTTCTCGAGTGACGGTAAGGATAACAGAAGCAACCTATTTTCATAGGGTGGAAGAGGGGAAATCGGGTCCCAACCCAAATTCATAAGGGCAAACAGCAGGAATTGCTTTTGTATAGATTCAATTGAATCTACGTAGCACCTATATGAAGGAGACCACACAACAGAGGCATACTCAAGTATAGGTCTAACCAAACACGTGTTAACACTTTTCGTAATAAAAGGATATTAAAGCTCTTTGGACCACCTCTTTATAAAACCAAGCGGATCTAGCTTTGCTTAACGAGGACTCAATATGCAAATTGAAAAGTAACCTATAATCGAATAGAACGCCTAAATCTATGAGCGAATCGACGTCTTCAAACCTGTGCGAATCAATGAAGTATTGAGTACTGAACGACTTCCTTCTTAAGAAAGAAAGCTTCTTACATTTATTTAGATTTAGTTTCAGAAGATTGAGAGAGCACCATGCAACCAAACTGTTCAAATCACTTTGAAGATGATGTGATTGCGATTCTACGGAAAAAGAAGAAAACAGTTTCACATCATCAGCATACATTAAAATCTCACTGAATTTAATCACGGAGGGCAAATCATTGATGTATAAATGAAATAAAATAGGTGCCAAGTGGCTACCTTGAGGTACGCCAGACGTCACGTGGTAATGAGGTTAAACAAAACCCTGAATGATCTACCATGCAGATAAGAGCTTAACCATTCCACTTAGAAGAGAGGAAAGCCAGAGATCTGGAGTTTAAATCTAAGTAGTCTATGATTAACAATATCAAATGCTTTGCTAAAGTCAGTGTAAATGACATCAGTGCGAGAACCACTAGAAAAAGCCTTGAAAACATGAGAAGTAAACTCTAACAGATTGGTCACCGTAGATCTTCCCTTTCAAAAACCATATACAATTTCATGGAAAAGGCTATATGCTGAGCCACAATTCGCTCGAACAGTTTAGGTAAGACACTCTTGACAATGCCTCTGTAGTTCTCTACAAGTTGCCTACTACCACATTTGTGAATAGGATTAAGGAAAGAAGTCTTCCAACACAAAGGGAAAAAACCTAAATTCAAAGACTTATTAAAAATCTTTGAGATAACATCACAAAGCTCGCCAGCACAAGATATAAGTACACATGAGGGGATTCCATCAGGTCCAGGCGAACAATTATATTTCAGAGAGCTCAATCCTTCAAAAACGTAATTTTCAAAGTTAGGAATTGAGATCGAATTAGAAATCGGATATGGATAGTTTACCGATAAATCAAAATTGGCAGTTGAAAAGTTCTGTCGGAAGTATTCCGCAAAGAGATTTGAGGTTTCAAAATCATCCGAGGACTCGGAGCCATTAAAAGACACAAACGACGGATTTATGGAGATTTTTCTTTTGGAATTAACGAACTTAAAAAAGTACTTAGGGTTAGCAAACAAGGAGGATTTAACAAACTGAAGGTATCTGCATTAGTATTGGCGGTTGAGTTAATTAAATTTATACCTTGCAACAGAGTAAGCGAAATAGTCGAAAGAAGAACCACTTTTCGAAAATTTTTTGAACAACTTGTTTTTCCTATTCTTGTAGTATTTAATTGTTTTATTAAACCACGGGGGACCCTTGCTTCGAGGACGGGACTGCTTGATCGGAACGGATGCAGAAATAGCTTGATTTAATATATTGTAGAACGACGACAGTAAGCTATCAATGCTTCCCTCTGAGAAATCGAGCACAATATGACAAAGATGTTATTTTAGTATGGAAACATTGATTTTATGGAAATCATAGAATTTATATAAAAAATTTGAATTTGGAACGTTATAGAAGTTCAACGAACCAACATGCTTGTAATGAAAGGAAATACCCAATGCTGGATGATATGGATCCTCAGGTAAACTAAACGGAAGACAACGATTAACGCAAACCTCAGGAAAATTTGCAAAGCAGAGATCAAGAAATCTACCATTGCAATTAGGGGTACCATTGTATTGAACTAAATTATTATCAAATAATTAATTGAAGAACACAACGGCTTTATCAGATGTTGAGGAAAGAAACAAACAGCCAGAACTATCACAGTAACACCAAGTGACTTGAGGAAAATTGAAGTCACCCAACGCAATGACTATATCGGTAGCTTTAGATTGCTTGGCCACTTCACAAATGAGGGCGGCCTGTTTCTTATATACAGAGATATCCGAATTTGGGGGAATATAGGAGCAGGCTACATATAAGTGTTTATTAGGAAATTTCACTCGAATAGCGATAAATTCAACATCGGGAGTAGTTGGAAATTCAAACGAATAGGTGGGGAGTGCCGAAGAAATGGCAATTAAAACACCACCACCATTGCGATACAATCGATTGCTTCTGAAAACTTGAAACGAATTATGGAAAAGTTCCGACGAATGTAGATCCGGCTTTAACCAAGTTTCAGTGAAGACCAAACAGGAAAACTCCGTGCTCACTGAATTTAGGAAGGTAGAACGAATTTTTGAATTCAGGCCCCTAACATTTTGACAAATGAGAGAAAATGAGGCTGAAGAAATATTTAGTTTTTTGAAGGGGAAAGAGCTACTGCATTCGCATTACGGGGTCGATCCCGAGGGATAAATTCCTTAATTAAGGATCCAACCGGCCACAATGGTTTATTTAAAATCAAATCCATATTTTCGGTCGGAACTAGAATTTTAAAAGATGAGATAGCTCTAGATTGAGAAGGACCCAGTTTGAAAATACTAACTCGCTTAAAATTGACAGAAGGGGCTTCGCTGCCAGATAACCCCTTATGTTTTCAACAGATGTATCTGGTGCCAGTCTTGACACAAATATTGCCTTTCTGGGAGGAACTGCCTTCAAGCATATGTCATCAGTACTGGGAGCGGCAGGGTTAACGGATGGGGAGTTATGAGTTGGGGAAAATATAGAGGGGGTAACCACACTTGCACGAGCAGCTTGTGCGGCCTGCTCAGGCAGCATTTACACTCGAACAGCGAGGAGGAGAGGACGATTTACTATTACCCTTATTAGTTTTGGGCGATGACGCCTGAGAAGATTGAGTGACATCTATGGGAGGAGATACCCTTGCCACTTCAGCATAGCTCAAGCCAGAAGGACTTCTCGGGCTATTTGTAACATTTATGTTGCCAACCGACTCAGCCGTAGCAGAAACGCTAACATTATTTATAGCCTTTAGGGAATCGCTAACTTGCACCGACGAAACGGACTTAGGAGGTGACAAACCACACGCTACGCTACGCGTTGAGACTTTGTTAGCTGGAGAGGAAGATGACTGCGCAATAAACCGACATTCATCAAACCTAGTCTTGATTAATTCAAACTTCTCCTACAAACGCCGAGATTTTTGCTCAAATCTGAGAAACAATTTCTCGTCTCCGTGAAGAGCTTGTAGAAATCAATGTCCCGCTTTCTGTGGTCAGGACATGACCATCGTAAACTTTTAGAAGGGTCAAGGACTGCATCAGCAGCACGGCCGGTAATACCAGCACACTTTGAATGTCCAAAACGATCACACAACCAACAAGAAATGAATCGTTCAGATTCAGGGCCGGTTTTCGCACGACATGGAGTAAATAAGCAATCAATGTCAATTGGAACGACAAAAGTAGCTTATTAAGGGAAAAAAGAAAAATTAAAAAATTCCCCGGCAGCGAATTAAAGCAAATATCTCACTACCTTGCCCACTGTAAATAAAGAGCGAAAGCTAAAGAACTGTAAACAAAAGATTAACAGGCAAAAAAAAAAAAGACTTTTTACAAAGAGCTCAATTGTTGCTTACACAAAACCAAAATGATTTTTTCACATAAATGAGTATAATATTCATATACTTTAAATTAACACTTTATTCTTTTAGAGAAATTATAAAATTGAACACGATTAAAGCAAAAAATAAAAGCAAGAAATACACTAAAAAATTAAAATATTTCTTGCACTGAATAAAAACGCGACCACAACACGACGCAGAGTTGCCAAACTCTGATCTCAAAGATTTTTAACATGTCCTTGTATTTAGGTGGTTTCCCTTCACGTTGGAAGAGTAGTTTCCTTATTCCTATCCACAAGAGTGGAAATAAACAATTTGTTGAGAACTACAGAGGCATAGCCAAGTTGAGTGTCTTGCCCAAGTTGTTCTAGCGTATTGTGACTCAGCATTTGGCCTTTGCCATTAATTCGTATATTTCTCCGTACCAGCACGGCTTTCGGAAAGGGCGATCTACAGTCACCAACTTGTTAGAGTTTACCTGTCATGTTTTCAAGGCTTTTTCTAGTGGCTCTCGCACAGATGTGATATACACTGATTTAAGCAAAGCGTTTGATATGCTTAATCATAACTTACTTATCTTTAAACCCCAAGCCTCTGGCTTCCCTCTCTATTTAGTGAAATGGATAAGCTCTTATCTGCACAATAGATCCTTCAGGGTTTTGTTCAACTTCATCACCTCGGATGAATACCCCGTTATGTCAGGCGTACCTCAAGGAGGTCACTTAGGTCCCATTTTATTTAGTTTATACATTAACGATCTTCCATCGGTGGTTCTTAATGTATGCTGATGATGTGAAACTTTTTTCTTCCTTCTCTGTTGAATCGCAATCCCATCAGCTTCAAGGTGACTTGGATAATTTTGTTGCATGATGCTCTTTGAATCTTCTAAAACTAAATCTGAGTAAATGTAAAAAGCTTTCTTTCTCAGGAAGAAAGTCATTCATTACTCAGTATTTCATAGATTCGCATAATTTGGTGGACGTCGATTCGATTACAGATTTAGGTGTTCTATTTACCTTTCAACTTGCATATTGAGCTCTCGATAAGCAAAGCTAGGTCCGTGCTTGGTTTTATAAAAAGGTGGTCCAAAGAGCTTGATGATCCCTACATTACGAAAAGGCTGTACATATGTTTGGTCAGACCCTTACTCGAGTATGCCTCTGTTGTGAGGTCTTCTTCATATAGGTGCTATGTAGATTCAGTAGAATCTGTTCAAAAGCAATTCTAGTTCTTTGCCCTTAGGAGTTTGGTTTTGGACCCACTTGCCTCTTTGCCTCCTTATAAAAATAGGTTGCTTTTCTTATCCTTATTGTCTCTGGAGAAACGTAGGTTTGTTCTTGGCGTTTCCTTTGTAATCAAAGTAATAAATGGTGTTATTGACTCGCCTTCATTACTTGGTGAAATAAGCTTTAATGTCCCTAACCGCTTCGCTACGCACTTTATCTTGGTTAAGCTTAGTCAGTGTAATTATAATTATGAGCTGTTCAATCCGCTCAGAGTCGTTTGCAAGAACCTAAATGACGTCTATCACTTATTCTCGTTATCGGACTTTTTAAAGTCCATTAAAGCAACATTGCTTAACACGCGCGATTTACCTATGCCGTACTTAAACTAGCTTTTATCCTTAAACGTCGTTACGATTCGAAAATGAATTGTTGTTAAGTATTATCGGTTGCCAGGCTTATGCATGTTTGCGATGGCTTAGGGGTTCATTTGCAATTTGGTCCTGTACCTGTTGTGAGTGTGGCTCTATGCTGGTTGTGTACATGCTTTTCCCTTTTTTTCCTTCTTATTTGTTTTATTATACTTATACTAAGTCTTATTATTAATTAATAAGTTTTGCTTTAAGTGCCAATTGCACTTGACCGTTATTTGGTTAGTTGAGTTTCATGTATAAATAGAATTAAAAAAAAAAAAATAAATAAATAATTAAATAATGTAACTTGCGAAATTATGCTGATAAGTATATTTAAAAATAATTTGGAAAAGTTATATATATTACGCTTTTACCGTCCAAAAAAAAAAAAATAAATAAATATACGGTCTTGTTTTCAGCTATATGCATGTGTATACATTAAAATTCTTATTTATTATTAAACTCATCTTCCGACATTATAGCTACATTGACTTTAAATAAATACAAAAAATGCATATTTTTAAACTAATCGTCCGATTTCCTCGGTAAATGCTGCTGTAGGATGTGGCATTTACAGTCTTTCCTTCAGCCCTTTATTCCTATTAAGCTAAATACTTTATAAAACAATAACATATTCTCCGTAATAATAAATAAAAAATTTCATGTGTAGAAGGCAAAATAATAAACATGAATTTTAAATTAGTTTTTCAATTAAAGTCCAATTTTTTCTTATTGCAAATGGCCCATTTTTACACAATGTATATTTAGAGAAGTCCTTAACGAAAAATTTTCACCACAAGTTCTACATGAGAACGGTGTTTGACCAGTATGAATTTGCATATGCGTTTTAAGCACAGATGAATACTTGAAAGTTTTTTCGCACTCGGTGCACTTATAAGGGCGTAATTCTGAATGCACACGCATGTGTGTGCGCAATTTATCTTTGCGTTTAAAGGATTTACCACACTCTGAACAAATGTGAGGTTTCTCATCGCTATGTGTAACCAAATGATATCTCAAGCTATCCGAGCGTTTAAAGGCTTTTTCACAGAATTCACATTTAAATGGGCTATCACCGGTGTGAATTCGTACATGTTTGCTTAAGGTTCCATTTTCGGCAAATGATTGGCCACAGAAAGTACATAAATAAGTCTGATTTGACCTTTTTTTGGACTTCTGTTCTGATTTTGGTTTCTTTTCTATATTCTCACCATTAATATGTATTTTTTTAACATGTCTTTGCAAATCATCTTTTCGACTATAACGTTTGGGACATAATGTGCAGCAAAAGCTTCCTTTAGCTCTGCGAGGTTTGAAATATTTATCAACCATTTCTGGACCGTGTATGGTTCTTAAATGAACTTTTATCGCTGACGTTCGGCTAGTCCTAAAACTACATAGCGCACAAGGAATTTTTTGTTCCTCTGGCATATGGGTATAAGTTTTATGTATTTTTAAGGCAACTGCGTTGTCATAGACTTTATCGCAGATGTCACAACGTACAGCCAAAAATGTTTGAGATATTCTGAAGTCTTCTTTTGTTTCATCTTCTGTTGCTGATAATGCATCATTGGTGTCGTTGCATACATTTTTTAGGCGATCATCACTGAAAGTAATGTGTAAATTAGTCACGCAAACTTAAATCCTCTCGCAAATCTACCTTAGAATCTGTTCCTCAGTCTTACTGTCGGAGTCGAGATTCAAACTAGGTTTTAAAGATACATCAATTTGTATTTTTCTACCTTCTTGCGAAGAGTACGATTCCTCCGTTATTCCTGGCTCTGTTTTAATTTGCACTTCCACTAGTTCTAACAAATTGTGCGGCTCTTCTGTTTCTTCAGGATCTATCTTAATTTGCATTTCTTTTGTAGGAGGCAAATCTATAGGAATTTCCCTTAAACAGTTCTGAGTTGCAATGCCGCCTAAATGCTGCGTAAATTCCTCATGACGTCTCTGTGCTTCCAGGATAAATGCGTATATTTTTTTTAGTAAACTAGCACACTTTTTGCAGATTTTTTGCGGTAAATGATCTTCAATAATTATACTCTAACCAAATAATCATATATTAATTATAAAGAATATACATTTAAGTATTTGGGACTTACGTCCATTTGCAATAAGTCATTTAATAGGTCGCCGTAAGTTTTTTTGTGAATATCTATTTCGTTAATCGTTTGTTGTAAAGACTGGTAGCTTGAGGCGGGCTTTATGCATGTACGACATCTTATTTCAGAGGTTATATCCATTTTTATGGTAGAAACAAACTTTATTCTAATTTTCTTAGCGGAACCGAACTAGTGAATATCAACTGTTTATTAATACTGCAAATAAATTAGCGTCTGCTTCTTTTTGTTCCACGATAGAAAAAGTGCGTTAAGTTAATAGCACGACAGAGAACAAAATGATCGGAGTAGCCATAATGTTTGTCAAAATAAAGAGTAGTACCATAGATAACTAAATGATAAGATGTGCCAACATTATCTTCAAAATTAGAAGTGGTAAAATTCGAAGGATTAATTAAGTTCTTGTTATTAATAACAATAGCAGCGCTGTTCATTAGCAGCAATTTAATTGCCTGTTCTTTAATTCTCATTATTTGTATGGACAAACTTTCTATTAATGGTTTCTTGAGATGAGGTCATATGAAATTGTTTACAAATCAAATATAAACACACAAGTATTCGCAAAAGTAGATACAAAATAGCCAATTCAAGAGAAAACATATGAAATTGTTTACAAATCAAAGGTAGACACAAAAGTAGACACAACTAAACGTTTGGAAAGTTAAAGAATAAAAATTTCTTTTAAGTCAATATGCGCTATTGTACACATATGAATATGTACAAAAAAGAAACAAAAGTTAGACAGTTTGCTTTTCAATTTTTATTTCGTTGATATGGAAGATTTCATGTTGAATAACGCTAGATTTTACGTTCGCTAAATGCCTCAATAAATTTCGGGTAAAATAGTATTTTGAAGAAATAGTTTACCTTTTTATTTAATAAAGTATGTTTGCGTTTACATACTTAGCATATAACTGTGCAAGTCACAAGGTACTTATTGTATCTGTATACTTCCCCAAAAGAATTATAACATATTACAACGAATAAATAAACGAAAAAGATTAAAAATTCGTCCTTAATCATAATTATAACATATTACAACGGATAAATAAACGAAAAAGATTAAAAATTCGTCCTTAATCATAATTTACACCATTTTAGTTGCTTTTTATTTTTTCTATTAGTTCGCTCTAAATCGGCATGCTGTCGTACCAAGAAGTTTGAATTTTCGTACAATAATGACACTGAAATAGCGTCCACCAGATAGCATCTATGTTAGTTTTAGCCATCGCCCGTGGTAAACGCGTTTTTGTGTGCCACCCTTAATTTTTTATCGAAACACCTAATACGTGTTTGTTTTTGTAGCATTCTGCCACCTAAATTTCAGTATGGTATCGGTATATTTAAAAAAAAATCATCCTTGAGGTTTTATAAATATGGCGTCTCTGTGTTATAAACTATGAAAGTTCGCTCAAGAAAAAGGAATATTTTTGATAGTGTACTTTTTTTTTAAAATACTTGCATGTATTGTATATCCGTCGTAAGCATTGAACAAAGGTCAAAGTTTGCAGGTTATAAACGCTTTTTTTAGGATCAAAGTTGATAGCGCTATTAACTGACGACTGAAAAACGGCATTAAAATTAACTCAGATGACGAAGCAGATACTTGGGAAATGTCTATAACGAAACGAACGGAAGAACAGACGATAAAGTGTTTTTCAGGCCATCCAGATTTTCTAAGGAATGATTGGTACTTGGCCAAACAATCTAAAGCTGCAAGCGTACCGTTTTGTATGCGACAATTCATTAGGTATGTTTATAAATTCGTTATTTTAAATCTTGCGTTGAATGAGCAAGTCAAAGTTTGCGTCATTCGATTTGAAAATGAATACGAATATGTTGATTCGCAACATACAGCACATACACTTCCCAAGACCAATATACAGATTGAGATTGACAGCAAGGACGACAATCAGATGTATTTTTCTTATAACTTTTTGGTGTAGGTTTTCTTGAAACGAAAATCGGATGAAAAGAAATATTGCCAAAGTAAATAAAGAGTGTTTCTCTAAAGTGATACCATAAGACCTACCAAACCCAGGAAATATAAAAGCCTTTGTTTTTTCTCAAATGCCAAGGATGCTACAGATTTTTATACCTACCACTCAAAATATAGATTCTTATCCTGGTTTCAACCCCGAGAGGTACCTACCAGAACAGCTATAGTCTGCATACATAAATTAACCAGCATAATATTCAGAGTTGGCTCAGTCTTGCTCGTCTGTCCGTGTGGGGCGCGCAAAGGAAGTTGGTGGTAGCAAATCAAATTCGGAAATGACGTTGGTCGGTTATTTGTGAAAGAATTTTTAAAATTAACTTTTTTGTCAAAATATGATTCGGAATCGAGGATTATAGTAGAATGTGAGTCCACATAACTGCTACAAAGCTAATATATCCGAGTGGTATAGAGTGCGAGAATATCTTCGAAATTTCTTCTATAGTAGTCTTACCTTTAAGAGGACTGGCCGCACAATCTAATGCCTAACGACCTAGCGACATTCGACAGTAAATTATGTTCACTAAACCAATTATGCTATGTCGCGTTACATTGTGACGATTTACAAATTGTTTTTGAAATACTTTTCAGGAATACAAATCGAAACGAAGGTAACTAGGGTTGATCATTATTTATGAATTTGAAATGTGGAAACAGTAAGATCGCCTGTGAATAATAGGTACAAAATGTAAGAAATACACGCCCTAAGCCGAGTATCACGTATTTGTAATGTGAAAGTTCATCTATTGACTCTTTCCGCTCGCTCTAACTATGCACAAAATCAATATCCCTTACAAGTTGTGAGCTACTTTTTGAGTTTGTAAATCACGCTCCCATTCAAACTTGACGTACACTTATAAATTGGAAGCAAATATAAAGTTTCAAATTGTACGTCAATTCACACGACACTTGCAAATTGTAAGTGACACTTTTTTCATTACGGGCGTCAATACAGTAGCCCGTTCAACACCGAGTCCAAATTTTATTTTTCATCATCGATTACAAATATATATGTCAGACCCTAATTTTCTAACATAGTTCTGGACGCCTTAGCGTTCCGCTCATGGACGATAATCACGTAGACATGTAAAACTGAGCCGACTCTTGAATCTTATGCGAATTAACTTGTGTATGCGCTTTATTCTATCTAATAAAAACGTTACAAACAGAACGCTGCTGCCACGAAATGTGTTTGTTGAATATGAAATATTGAATACTAAGTTGAAATAGTGAATACACGGTTGGAAGACAACTTTCAACAATCGTCCGAGACGAGAGACCGATAGTTTCGGGTTTTCGTTTTTCTTCTTATCTGAACAGCCATCGTGTGAACATCGGCGCTTTAGAGAGTAACCCAGACTCAGATTATATTTTTTCTTTTTTTCTTACGAGACATTTGTGAAAGTGTCGGCCTCAACTTGCTGAACTTAAAATAATTTGTACTGAATTAATATGATTTATAAAGTTGATTAAACAAAATAAACTTAGATTTTAACGTTAGTTAGTTCAAAGTAAATTCAATCCATGAACTTCCTCCATAGATTTAACAAACAATAAAAGATTCGCCCCACCAAGAAGTTCATATAAGTGAGTGACGAAACCTTCTTCAGATAACGAAATCGTCGCGAGAAATGGGGGAATACCTAGTGTACCGGCGGGCTAAACTCATCCAATTATTTATTAATTAATTTATTTATTTTAATTCTACTTATACATGAAACTCAACTAAACAAATAACGGTCAAGTTCAATTGGCACTTAAAGCAAAACTTATTAATTAATAATAAAACTTAGTATAAGTACGATAAAACAAATAAGAAGGAAATAAAAGAAAAAAAGCATGTACACAACCAGCATAGAGCCACACTTAGAACCGGTACTCGACCAAATTGCAAATGAACCTCTAAGCCATCGCAAACATGCATAAGCCTGGCAACCGATAATACTTAACAACGAATCGTAACGACATTTAAAGATAAAAGCTAGTTTAAGTACGACATAGGTAAATCGCGCGTGTTAAGCAATGTTGCTTTAATGGACTTTTAAAAGTCCGATAACGAGAATAAGTGATAGACGTCATTTAGATTCTTGCAAACGACTCTGAGCGGATTGAACAGCTCATAATTATAATTACACTGACTAAGCTTAACCAAGATAAAGTGCGTAGCGAAGCGGTTAGGGACATTAAAGCTTATTTCACCAAGTAATGAAGGCGAGTCAATAACACCATTTATTACTTTGATTACAAAGGAAACGCCAAGAACAAACCTACGTTTCTCCAGAGACAATAAGGATAAGAAAAGCAACCTATTTTTATAAGGAGGCAAAGAGGCAAGTGGGTCCAAAACCAAACTCCTAAGGGCAAAGAACTAGAATTGCTTTTGAACAGATTCTACTGAATCTACATAGCACCTATATGAAGAAGACCACACAACAGAGGCATACTCGAGTAAGGGTCTGACCAAACATATGTACAGCCTTTTCGTAATGTAGGGATCATCAAGCTCTTTGGACCACCTTTTTATAAAACCAAGCACGGACCTAGCTTTGCTTATCGAGAGCTCAATATGCAAGTTGAAAGGTAAATAGAACACCTAAATCTGTAATCGAATCGACGTCCACCAAATTATGCGAATCTATGAAATACTGAGTAATGAATGACTTTCTTCCTGAGAAAGAAAGCTTTTTACATTTACTCAGATTTAGTTTTAGAAGATTCAAAGAGCATCATGCAACAAAATTATCCAAGTCACCTTGAAG
>NW_023998454.1:104586-130748 GCF_014805625.2 Glossina fuscipes | reverse complement strand
TTTCGCAGTTCGCGGACACGTCAGCACCTCAGCAGAGGCCAAGTCGTTATCCCCTCTATCTTCGAAACAAAACACAGACAGACCTCTCATCCCTGCTCAATTCTTCTCTTCTTCTTCCTGTTGCTCTCTATAGCGGCGTGCCGCTACTCTCGCAAAAGCAAGCAAAATCCCGCAAGATCATGCGATTTTGCTTATTCTTGTAAAAGCAAAAGAAAAAGGGAATACCGCAAGATCACACGATTTTACCTGTTCTTGTAAAAGCAAAAAAAAGGAATACCGCAAAATCACATGATTTTGCCTATCTTAATAAAAGGGAAAAGAAGAAAAGAACAAATATATCCCGCAAGATCATGCGATTTATAAACGGTACCACAAAATCACACGATTTTGCCTAACAGAAAGCCGTTATTACGATACTTGCGGTTGACACAGACCGACAGACACTCTACCCAAGGTTTGTTCGCGGCCGTTACAACTTTCACGCCACAAATCCCTTTTTAACAGACGAGCCGTTTGCTTTGCTTAGTAAATAAACGATTTTTGCGGGGCCCAAAAAGCAATCAGGGCAGGATTCAAAAATAAGCGTAGTTGGTCCAAATTTTGTATGAAATTACTAAAATATCCCCAGCGGGTCCAAAATTTCCATACCAATTTGAAAACGGCGAAATGCTACTACTTAGCCACTTTAATCACATTTTCGACGATATATACCCTCATATGATACAAAGTCTGAGCAGACTGTTGCCCAAGGCTCTTCTGGCAGACCCGTTAAGACTCTTTCGGCCGGCTTGTGCTGGACGAGTTTATATTGTTGGCAGCCCAAGCACTTTCGCAAGTCCTGGGCAATGTCTCGGTTCATCCCGGTCCAGTAATATCGGCTGTAAACTTGTATCTTCTTTCCTATGCCGAGATGCCCCGTTGTGGTTTCCTCATGGTTCTTTTGCAAGATCTCGGCCTTGATTGGTGTTAGCACGCACAATTTCCATGCTGCTTCTCCTTCTTCCATACTGCTCCGCGGAAAATGGCGGTATAGCCATCCGTCGATAACGGTAAAATAAGATACTTTTTGAGGTTCTACCTGGACCTCTTGCTGCTTGATAGTTAGCCACAGGCATGCTGCAGATGGCTGAGTGCATGTCACCATGGCGGTTTAACTCTTGTTGTTGTCGAGAGAGTGCATCGACCACGACATTTCTCGTTCCGCGCCGATAACGGACTTCGAGGTGCTGTAATTCCAAAGCCCACGTGGCTAATCAGCCAGTAAGGTTATTCATGGAGTTCAGCCACTTTAAGGGTAGACGAACGGTTACGACGTTGAAGTGGTAGTGGTAGGTATGGCCTCATCTTCGTACTTTTCCACGTTGATTCATAGATTAGCGGCCTTTAGGCGACGAAATACCTCTCGCAGGTTGACCTAGTGTTCGTTCAGAGTTTTTCCTATGACAATGATGTCGTCCAGATACGCAAAGACATGTGGCTCTATGTCGGGGCAAATCACCCTGTCTACGGCTCGTTGAAACGTCGCAGGTGCAGAATGCAGACGAAATCGCATGGCCTTCCACTGGAAAAGTCCTCGTCCTGGGGCCGTAAATGCCGTCTAGGCGTTGCTTGTTGTCTCGAGGAGGATTTGCCAATAGCTGCCTTTGAGGTCTCGGCTACTGATGTATCGGGTTGTGGCAGTGGGTGTGCACCGGGTATCGACTAACTGTTTAGATGACGGAAGTCCATGCACATATGCCAGCTTTCGTTTTTCTTATGCGCGTGGTAATCGCTGAATTGAAAGGGCTCTTAGCGTGTTCGATTTGACCATTTGCGATCGGCTTGTTGATCACTGCTTGCATAGCTGGGTTTCAGATGGCATGTCGCACGTTGAACGGTCGGTCATCCTTCATGATAACCTTGTGCTCGGCGATGGTCATGAGTCCCCGCAAACTTGGGCAGTTCCCGCTGCAAGAAATGTTCCATGCATTGCCGTTCCTCCTCGGCGTTGAGTCGAGGCCCATCAGTCGTATTTTGGTTGAATGTTGGGGTTTACGAGGCTTCGGGAGATGTATTGTCCTTTCTACGCACCGAGGTCCGGGTCGTCTCTGCTGTAGGCTCGGTCGTAGTTACCTGGCTTTGAGGTCCAATCGGTCGGCACGATTCCGATTGGTTCGCACATTATAGCTTAGCTCCAAACGGCTTCAGAAAGTTGTAGTCTAGTAGCAACGCTTCAGTAACCCCAGGCATAACAAGGCGAAGGTGTGTGGTCCGGTCTCCAAATTGGAGAGGGAATGTAAACGCGCTGCAAGTCTCTAACATTTTTCCGTCGGCTAAGTAAACGTTCACTCGGGCACGCCCTCTCGATCTCTCGGGCGAGGGCTTCGGCGATGAAACTAGTGGTCGCACCAGTATCCACTGTGGCGGTGGCTCTCAGACCCGCGAATATAACCTTTACGCTGATCCGGTTGTCATCGAAGCGTAAATCCGTGCCATCGCTCGTGGTGTGTGGATCTTGTTGGCGGAAGGCCCCATCAGCTCTCATGTACCTCTGGCTTTCCGACATTGTAATGTTGGCCGGTAAGTACGGGTTGTGTGTCAACGTTGGCCACTATGGGGCTCGCAATTGGTTAACCTAGTCTTGGCTGTGGACCCAGACGTGTCATGGGTGTCACCCCTTCAAAATCGATCGCTAGGTTGAAGTCTCGGCGCCGTATATACAGCATATAGTCAGGCTGCGCATTCATATAGATGCGTTCCAATTTTTGCTCTTCTGTCATTGTGGTATGGCGAATCAGGTCCTGCAAGGCCAGCACATAGTCCTGAAATTTCTCTCTCGGTCGCTGGGTGCGTCGGCGGATGTCATCTCCCAGTCGAGTGAAGTATCGCGATGGCAAGAAGAATCTCAGGAGGTTGGCTTTAAACTTCTCCCAGGTCATCCAGCGTTGGTTGTTGTTGCGGTACCACGTTAAGCTCGGTCATTGCCGACACTGTATGTATCTGCTTGCTCTTCAACCCGTTCGAGAAAGGTAAGCGGCTCGCTATTGCCGGAAAAGTTGAGCCCCCATCTGTTGACTACTTCGATGACGGGCCTCGTGTCAGCCGCTGTCAGGAAAATTAGAGATGTTCCGCCAATCGGGGCGACGAGCTGAATGATTTCGCTGGTGTTGTTGACTGGTGCCGAGATATTGGAATAGAATGCCGGTGCCATTTTGCTGTTCGCCCTCGGTATCGTCGCTGGTACGTGCAGGATTTCGGAGCACGTAGGAGGGTGTAAAAATCCCTTCTTGTTCGTTGGTCGCTCCTCAGGTAAATTTTTCGCGCGAGATGCTCGGGAGAGCGAACGCTGCTTGGTGAGGGCCTCAAGCTCCATCTGTAGTTCCAATAGGCGTGTAATAACCTCGGCCGTATGATCCTAATTTATGAATTGGACCTAGTGCCTCCTCATCCCTTGTACGCTCGATGGACATTGCTTCCGGATGGGGTTTAGCAATACGCGGGTTTAACTAGAGTTAGTACTTCCCTGGGCGCTTTGAGTATTGATTTCTTGATTTTTTTTTTTTTTTTTTTAATATATTATGAAATAAAAAGAGTGTTTTGCAGGTCATGATTTAATTTATTGGGAAGATTCCCTAGGAATATTTCCAAGGTGAGTAGATCAGATTTGGAGTTGGAGTTTAGCCCTAAGCTGCTCGGCTTCTGAACGCCAAGTCTTCTATCTCTTTGCCAATGCCAATAATGTTCGGCATGACATAGTGTTTATAAAGTTTATATTAGGCGAATGGAACGCCTTTTGATCTTCAGCGAGTGAAGCGCTTAATTTGAATTGCTTTGGTACAATTACTTTATTTAAATTTTATTGTGCTATTTATACATAAATTCTTATACTAAGTTATGCTTACATCGACAAAATTTAATTGTTTTAATTGAGGACGCTTTGCATTGTATTGCAGTGCGAAATGCAATACCCAGCCAGGTGAAGTGTGACATAGTTTTTATTTTTCTTTTAGCAAAAAGAATTATGCTGAATTTGCATGACACACTTCACAGTGGATGCATATACAGATATGCGATCACACTACACCGTTACCGTTTTAGAGAGAAAATTGTTAGTGTGTTGAAAGACATCAACAATTTTCTGTTACAAAAGAGAATTTTAACGGTAGCTCTTAATTAATTAGTTTAAATACATTCTTATGTATTTAGTTTATATTTATAGCTTTGCACAAATAATTTTTGATTATATTTGTGGTTTGTAGTTCTAAATTTCTTACAGTTTTGTATTCATAGTTTTAATTAGATTTGGTTTACAATTTTTCATTTCTAAATTTTTATAGTGTTTGACATGGCTTTTATTTATATTGTTAATTGTTTTGTTCTTGAGTCTTAAATAGGTAGGAAGTTGTATTTGGGTGGTATATCTTAGGTTGAGTTTTGTTATAAGGGTGTTGGCTTGTCTTTCGCTTGTGTAGTTATATCCCCTTTATTTGTCTTTCCAATATTCCTCATTTCAATATAATCTCTGACAATTTCCCTTTCTTATTTCAAAGTAAGTTCATCTATCTAAGTTCTTAATCTTAAGACCAGTCACCACCATCGTTGTAGCCGCACGTTCACTCCTTCGCTCACATAACTCTACTTACCAACTTGATTAAAACATCGGCTTAAGCTAACTATCCTTATTTCTCTTTACTTAATTTCTCTTTGCTTAATCCTAAGTTACTCTAACATCGCCCCTCAGAAAGGAAGGGCCTGTGAGGCCAAAACAAGGGACGACTTTGATTCATCACAATGTGTCCGAAATTACATATGTGAAATGTGAAGAAAAAGAAAATTGGTAAAAGTAAGTACAATTTTGTTTTCGTATTATGGCATGGTATTGTATGGTTCGGATTATGGTGTTTAGTATTGCGAAAATCTCACTACAGGTTTTGGAGATATCTCATGGTGGCAAACGTTTGTTCAGCGGTACATAACATTTGCGACTAGTAAAAATTCGTGAGATATCATTTGAAATCTCCAGCATTCCAGGCCACCTACGAAGATGATGTGGGTGCGGAGGCACAACAATTCAGACACTTGGGTGAACAAGTTAGAGGATTGCTAGAAAGGAAGTTTATAAACATAATCTTAAAAACATAGACAATTTTTTTTCGTCCAAAAATTTACATAAAATTAAATAAATACTGCGAATAAAAGATTGTGAAAAGGAGAAGATCGACCCTGCATGACGTTCGTCGGAAGTCTTGTTTGTTTTAGTACAAGGCACAAATATAACTTTCTCGAGTTGAACAAAGAGACCAGGCGGGAAACGGAAAATTAATCGTAAAGAATGAAGTACAGTGTCTCGAGTTTTTTTTTTAAATTTTGTTAAATAAACACTTGAACACAGAGAATATGAAATAAAATTATGTGAAAATAGTGAGTTTCTATGCACGGGAAGAGATAAGTAGAAGAGTCTAACAAGTTAACACAGTTGACCCGAGAAAAAAATAAGTGGTCTTCTACGTGATCCCTGCTGACCGGCCTGCAATCTCTGGCACTAGGAAAGTAAGTTAGAGTGTATAAATGACTAAGTTCCCTAGGCACTCTTTGCGACAGTGCTTTATTTGTAACATTAGTCACGGAATCACAGGACTTTTGGTTCTCGCTTCTGTGAACAGTGCCTGGTGAGATAAATTGGAAATGATTGCACTCGCATTGACAAAACTGTTTGTATTTATACTAAATATCTCCAATTGTTGTGCTAGTTTATTGATTGAAAAATAGTAATTAAGCAAGTTATATTCGGTTGGCGTCGAATCTCGAATACTCACAATATTAAATACCTTTATTTATTGTCATAAAAGAGTGAAAGGTATTTTTAAGAAAAATTAAAACATCGCTATCACTACGTTTTTGTAATTTTCAACCTTTTTTTCTTACTCTTTTCACAATTTCCAGATGTTTCGTTACACCTAAAAACGTTATCCGAATATTTAGCTTACCCTACACTTTTTATTTTTATTATTGCCATATTACATATATATAAGCTCAAAGATATATGTACAGTCAAACCTGTTTTTGTGCGGTGTTTTTTATGCGCTTTTTTTTTGTGCGATTCTTTTTGTGCGAATCTTTTTTTGTGCGATTCTTTTTGTGCGGTATATGAATATCGACACATTGAATTTCGCCGAGAGGTTAGGTCAATCTGAACTGTGTTGGCATCACTTTTTTTGCTATCAGTGATCAGTGATCAATGATAGTGACATTATCAATAACTTAACAGATCATGAAGACGGACAAGAAGAACCGGAATCTATTACAGCGGATAAAATATATGCAGGGATCCAGCTTTGCAGCAAATTGGAAAAGCATTTCCTTAAAATAGTTAACAATTCTCAAAGAAGATTGAAATTCCAAAAAGAGCTTCGATTGTGTATATCTGGCTATCGCGACGTTTACAAACAGCAGACCAAACGACCGTCGTCGCAAAAACTTATCACCGACTACATGTTAACAAAAAATAAATCAACTGTAGTATCTTCAAGTGACGAAAGCGATTACGAACCAGTTCATCGCAAAAATATGCGCGTTTTGATCTACGACGTGTAGTATTGAATTATGTAAATTTTGAAAATTTCTCCTTGTTTAAAATTAAAAATTAAAATTTTTTTAAATGTTTCAATTATTTATTTTGTTTGGAAAGCACTTTCTTGCTACTTCGTGAAGCTTTGACATATTTTCTAAGTGAGACTTTTCTTTAATATGCTGTGAAAAATTATTTCTTATAGCTATTTATGAAATTTTTGAATATTTTTTTTGTGCCGTTTTTTTTCTGCGGTCCCTATCTATCGCACAAAAACAGGTTTGCCTGTAGTTATGATTAATGAATTTCACCACAAGCCTGGTGGGTGTTAAAACAACTAAGCAAATTCTAATATATGTCAGCTTTTATAGAGTTTGCTTACGAAAAAATAAAAGAGGAGAACGACGATTTACACTATATTAAACAATTAATTTTCGCCCATTCTTTAGTAAATTAAAAGCCAAAAATAAATTGTTTCTTTGAGTTTATAGCAATGAATGAATCCTTTAATTCCTTCTTCACGAAAATAAGATTAGCAAGATGTCACATACGTGCAACAGCGGCATCGAACTTTACTTCTGCGGGAACAGATAAACGACAAATAGCAGACTTATAATGAGCAGCTAAAAGATTTGTTACAAATGAAGGTGTGATTGACCTATTAAAAAATATTTTACTGATAATCATTTATTAATACCACTGCATTTATCTGATGTGTAATTCCTTTTGAAGATCCATTGCCACGGAATATTTTGAAAAAGTATGCCAATTTTCTGAAGAATATCTATACATTCTTCGTAGAAGCTAGGAAAACGCGGACATTTAGAAGACAGCTAGGCCTTATTCCTATTTTTGAGCTGGGACTTTAACTTTGCCAGCTTTTTACAAAACTTTATAAAAAGTAAGTAGAAGTTCAAAAGATTTCCTGGAAATTGTGCATTTCTAAAATTTATTTTCACAACAAACAAGAACTATGATTTTAGATAACTAAACAAGGCAATCGGATTTTCTGCTTTACCATATATCCGGAACGTTACGCTCGTAAAAGAGGAAAAGGGGCAATTTATCAGACAAGAACAAACTATCTCGCTTACGTTCCTTAGTTTATTAAAATAGGTTTATGCGTTCATTCTAAAAGATCAAAAGCGAACTAATGTGGTGATAAAAAATTGAAAAAACTTTCTCTTTTATTGTACGCAACATTGAAATTGAGCCCAGCTCCAATTAGTTTGGATGCATTGGTTAGATTAACCAACTAAGACTGACCTATTGCTATTTTAATATTGTTAACAAGAGAACCAACGGAAACAGAGAAAGTTATGAGTTTTGGAAGTTTTCAAGAAATGTACATATGAAATAATAAATTTTGCCTTGATGGTTCCAAATAATATCCCAAAGTATGTCCTATTTTCCCTTTTTTTTTTAGGTCGTCCTCGTTATTAATGTTTGCTCAGTGGCTATTGTGGGAGTAGAGCCTACTCAGTTCTATACCGTTCAATTTTGTACAGTCTATTTAAACGAGACAATAGCATTTCTAACCTAACTTGGTTGGCATAAGTCGACCAAACGGTTCGTTAGGTCGTGCCAACTGATTGGTTTGTTTCTTCCAGCACTTGGAACTGGAATATACGCTAAGATAAAAAAAAAAAAAAAGGTTCAATGTTTGAGCAAAGACAAAGTTTTATTGGAAAAACGTGAATTTTTAATCACAATTTATATAAACTAATGCAGAATTATTCTGCAATGAATAAATATTATAAAATGATGCACTTGCATTTTTGCATTCGTTTACTCCAGAAATATGAACAGTTCGAAGTGTGTCACAAAAATGCAACATAAGCAAATTAATGTTAACAACGACGACATACTTCAAGGTCTGGATTATGTAATTTGCGATATCGTTGTCTATGATCAGTTCTGCTAAAACAGAAACATGAATATGCAAATGCAAGTGCGTGAATAATGCTATGTTAATGAGCGCACACTCAACCAAACATGAATGTGCAAAACAAGAGTAAAGTATATATTTAAATTAAATCGAATACAAATTGAATAAAATGTATATAGTTAAATTAAACAAATACAAATAAAATAAAGTATATATTTAAACTAAACACCTATCTTTCTATGCATTTCGTTTTACTTTAGTGTTCAAATAATTGCGGTTTTCGTTAGCCGTGCATTTTTTAAGTAAATGAAAAAAAAGTTGCGAATTTAATTTAATTTAACAATTTATATCAACATCTGTTTGCATATTCAATAGATCTGTGCGTGAGTGTATTCGAGCTAAAGCAGAAATACTTGTGTCCGGTTTTGCAGTTATATCTGTGAGCATAAATAACGGAATATTCAATTATGCATTTTTCAATACTTGGTCGTTTTTATTTTCGTTATTCAGATGATTTGTGTTCTGAGTAGTGCGTGTTTTCTGTTCGTCTGCTGATTTTTGGTTGTTTCGCTCTTTTAGTGTATTTGACCCGTGTCTTTTCAGTGCTTTTGCTAAACTGGTTACAGCAGATACCGCGTGTGCTTCGGTTTTCTCTATATACCACAAAAAAAAAAAAATTAAAGACAATTGTCAATTGACATTTTCCATTATTTAGTTGTTCCTAATCTTTTCCCAGTGAGTGGTTTGTTTCCAAATTATTAAATAATAAAACGACAGCAATAAGGCATAATAGCCACGGGGTCGTCAGATAAAAACTCAAATATATTTCATTTATTAGCGGGTAAATCACCACAGAGAAAAACTTTAACAATTCAGATTTTCCGGTACTACCAATCAGTACAATCATTCCAATTAACAAAAAGTATGTGCTTATTTCCTCAACGGATGCTAGAACGGCATATTCTTTTGCTGTAAAAAAGCCCTAGATAGCATTACAAGGTATATAGATACAATCTCGATTCTACACGATGGTAATTTTGTTGACCCGCTGGGAAGACGCGTGCGACGAAAAATCTCTTCAAGTCAAAATCACTAGCAAGTATATGTGCAATTTCCGCTAAACTACATGACAAACTTAACGCAGTTAAAGGCGTAATTTGTGCCGCGTGCTTAAAATAGTGGAAGACGAAATAGTTCGCGGGGTGAACAATCAAGACGTCACTGAAGTTTAAAAATTTACTAAATTAAATGACGACGGAAAAACTCGCTCTCCTACAGGAAGGATATGTAAAAACTGCCAAAGTCTTGTCATACTTCAAAAAGATGCAATAGTGCTCCATCTTGTGCTACATGTGCGAAAGTCTAAAAATCAAAACAGAAAATTACTGTAGCATAGCCGAAGCGCGACGCAAGTAACGGGAAATAAATCCAACTGGAATCCAAAGAATTAACGAAAGTAATACCTACGCTGCCGTCGCCTCGTAAATCGAACCTAATAAGTCTATAACTCCAACTCCTTTTAATGACCAACCTGTTCTACCATCTGCCAAAAACTATATTGAGAGACCAGATCCATCACCCGGCAAAAGTAATATTGAAAAAATCAAAGCAAGACCAAATATTGGAAAACGTAAAACAATAACACATATTCTAAAACCTAATAAACCGAATTCCCCGGAATCACCCTCTCGCAACTCTAGTCAACAAATTACAAGTTGTAATGAATCTAATTTTTCATCCTTTAATCAAATTCCAATTTCAAATTATTCACATGCACCCACTCAGTACACTTCAAATGTAAGCAAGCACCTAAGTACAGATTATTCTGCTTGTAAAAATAAATTATTAGTGAAATTGTACACGTTCAAATATGAAGATAACGATAAATTCGTGTGCGAATTCAACTATTAGAGAGAATATGCAATATGAATGCAATGCAATAAAAATATGAATATAAGGACGCCGTATATGACTATCAGTACATAAGTACCGTATAAATTTATATGCGTTTAGGTATCGTATAATGCTTGGCTTAGACCTATAATTCAATAGCAAATGATGGTCTGTACGTAGAGAAAAGTATCTATTCAAGAATTTAGTGAATGTACATACTAATAACCACATCATTATGAGTACGTAAGCCCAAGAGAATGTATGTGCAAATTCAAGTATTTAGTATATATGCGAATACAACTTTATAATATAAGTATATAATTCAAGCATAGGGATATAATTCACGTACAAATCCATTAGCATATATGCAACTAAAAACATATGCAACACATATTGTAACATGAGGTTTTAGCTTAGCAATCTTGTTTCATTTTTTTTTTAAATGCAACCATGCATTGCCAGCATTGTTAATTTCTCCCACGAGCAAGAATTGTAAACAGGAAGAATTGTAAAAATGGTATGAGCAAGAGGAAGAATTGTAAAAACTATATGAAACGTTTAATGGAGCAGATGTTTTGACGCCATTTTTGTCGGTTTGTAGGTAGTCTTGATTTTCGTTATGGAAGAAGGACGACAACGATGAACAAGTGAAAAAGTTTTGAGGGTGTCGGAAAGTAAAGTAAGAAAAATAGTTGAAGATTACATGTCTGCGATATATAACTGGTTAAATAATATGCATAGAAATGGAAAATATGTAAAATTAATTTTATAAAAAAAAAAACTAATTAAATAAGAAATTTCTGACGCAAAATATAAGTGAAAAAAGTTTAACTCCAAAAAATTTACATTTTATTATACTGATATATATATATGCTTCGAAAATCATATATTAATCAATATTACGAGATTTATTCCTTTTATCGATTATAACTTTTTAACTGTTGTTATTAATTTGTATGAGTAAGCCTAAATTCGCTTCAATACTATATGATAAATGAACAATCTTTGTTATTCGATGACGTTGTATTTGGTTTATGCTGATTTATTAAAAAGTCTACAAGAGAAAAGAGGTACAGAAAAAAAAACTTTCTTCTTTATAAAGCTGTATGCCAACTGAAATTATTAAAAACTCATATTAAAACTCAAATAGTCAACACATAAAAGGCCTACGCATAAGATAACAAAAGTTAGGATTAAACGCGTTTTTATTTAAGAGTTTACTGTAATCTAAAAACTATTTTCTACTAAAAAAAATTGCGAAAGTTGTGTGAAACGAATGCCAATAAACTTCTCATATTCAATGTGTATGTTTTTTAATATGACAGATTCAAAAACTTGTACAACAGACATTATATTGAAAAGCCTGTTTTTGCGAATTGCTCTCGCCGTTTCTTTTAACCGAAATATAGCTGGGAGAAAGAATTAGTGAAATAATGAAAATAGAAAACATTAATTCTGAAAAACCGGAGACATTCAACGCTTATACTTTAAATGATAAGAAGCTACACGAAGTAGTAAATTGAAAGTTGGAACTCTGGTCCTTCATGACTTTATCTTGATTTCATAAGAAAAACATCGATGGCGAATGTGACTACAGAAAAAGCAACGTTCATTATAAAAAATCAGGTTTACAAAAGGCACCACAAAATGTCGCAAATTATAAATGAGATCTACGTTGAATGAGGCTTTTAAAATACAAAGTATGCGAATAATTGTACGCAAAATTGTGGCGTAGAAAAGTGTACATTTTAAACGACGCCGATCAATGTATCCGCGATACTACTGTCAAGGTAAGAATAAGCTAACGAATGGAAGCTGATTGCTGTTATGTTACCAAAGATTATTGAGATCTTGAAATTGGCTCGCAAATGTCAATTAGCTGTACTAATTCAACTTTATGTTTGTGTTTGTACAGCCTTCGGAGTATATTGCGTGTGCCCCACGGAGAATATTAGAATTTATTATTGGTTGCTTTAAATAGATATTTTTACTTAGAAATGTTTTTTTATTGTATATAGTTAACCTTAAAAATGTACTAAGTTTTTCTTTATAACGAGAGGAAGGTAGATTGAAAGAGGTCTCCGGACGACAGCCGTATAACATGTACATAGACCAAAATCCACTTACTATAACCGTATCATACCATATTTTCATATTTGTAAGTTTTCATATAATTCCTAAACGAGAAACGCCAGCAGTATACAATATAACGATAACAACATTAAGTAATAAACACTTTACCGCGATAAGTTAAGTAAAGCAGTCAGCAAAAATTAATCTATGGCTTGTTTTTCATTGTCGAAACTGCGCAAAAAAATGTGTTCAAACGAGGAAAAAACCCAAAAATCAAAAGCATGTTTTTGAAAAAAATTATATTAAATTTATAAACTGATTGAAGACCAAAACTTTCTAATTTAACAAATATCTATTTGACTATTCTAAAGACTATAAGGTAATTAGCAATTAAACAATCAAGAAAAGGATTAGAATATTTACTTGAAAACCAAGACTATCTCGTTCAACAAATATTAGTTTAACTATTGTAAACATTACAAACCAAACAGAAGTACTACAAATAATAAAGTATTAAAAGTTTTAACTGAAAATCAAATCCATCTAGCGAATTTAAGTATTATAAAGAATATAAAAAAAGCAAAAATGGAAGAGAAGCCTTTAAGTGAAACCGGAAACTTACTGATTCGACAAATATCAAACGAAAGAAAGATTTTACATTTACTCGATATTTTTTATATGAGGTAAGGTTAACATCCACAATATTGGAAGGTTCTGAAAACTTGACCGTCCCAAATCCCTTAGACCATATTTTTTCCGTATCAGGTTTTACTTGTATTCTCCTTCTCTAATTTCAAGATCCGAAAGCACTTTTGTGGATCGATCATATTAGTCCCATGTAACATAAAACAAATAGAAATAGAACAAACAAAAAAGAATACGAGTCTTTAATTTTAACCAGAATTATCTGGTTCGACAAGTACCCATCAAAAACAAGAAAATTATGTTCGTGACAGAATCTATTACACCCACCACCGTGATCCTAACAAAGAAAAGGGAAAGAACTAAATCTTCATACTGTATGATGTATAGATAGGTGCAATTGCTTCTTTCTATTTTTGGAATAAAAAGAATTTATTGTTGTATAATACTTTATGAGTAAGAAACAAAAAAGCGAAAAATAAAAGGGTTCACAGTTTTTGTTATATAGACGTATGGGCTTTGGAGATGTGTTCTTTCAAGGTTTGCGTCATTTTCTACTTCTTTTGCCAGTTAGCGAGCGATATCTTTGCTTTTGCGAACGGGGTGAATGTTTACCATAGATATTGCACTGTTGCGAAGACGGACCATTCCAGAGTGCATTTAGAATTTTAAACTGGTAAAAAATTTATACATTTATTTGTTTTTGTACATTTATACGTTTTTTAACCTTGCTTCTAAGCGTTATAGAAATTGTGAAAAAAAAATGAAATTATGACACACTATAAAATTAAGTAGGCGCTGCCGATTTTTTCCATTTAAATGCCCTATGAGTAATAAGCAAAAAACCAACTGTTTTTCTTTTGAAAAACAGAGATGTCCTCACCTTATGTAATGCTGCAAGCGTTTCTTTCAACATTTGGCCCATTTTCAATAGCAAACTGCCTGCAAGAACTTCCAATTTTTCTACCAATTTGAAGTTGATGGCTTGATTTTTGCGGCCAGGAAAATGTTTATAATGTACTTAACATAGGCGACATGCTTAAATCAGTTTAGAATTTGATTATATACATACTTTGCCGGCTCTTTGATACTCCCTTTTCAGCTATGCAAACGTTTTCACAAAATAAATATATATACAATATTATATAAAAAAATAAATAAATTAAATTTAATTACACACAGAGATTACAGCAAAATGTAGCAAAAACGACGGCAAAGCAACCAACAAACATTGCATACAAAATGTATAGCATAGTTACAGAGAAAAGAAGTATAAAAAAAAAGAAAATTTAAAAATCTAAACAAATTTGATGCAAATCGAAAGCTATATAATAAGCAACAACAACAACAACAGCAACAACAAATATAAATGACTTTTATGATTCCAAAACTGTATATATATATATGTGTTTTATTACATCTTTTCATTCAAGAGCAATTTCAGATTTCTTTCGGTTTTCTTCTTACTTTTGTATAATTAAAAACGAAACGTTGAAGTATCTTTTTATATTATTTTCTATGGGAGAGAAAAAGAAGAAGAAGCGGATTGAAGAAAACATCATTGAACTTTTTATATTTGACAGAGTATCCGAATCGCAGACAATAGGTTTTATAAATGCGAACGATTTTCAATCATTCATCGGCAATTAGACGTGGATGGAGAATCCTAATGATAATTCATATTTATTTCAACTAGATCAACGTGAAACTTTGCCAGAGCGAAGTGAACAAAAAGTATGACTTGAATAATTACAAACATTTTAATCCTTTAAACCTTTCTGTCATGGATATCTAAATTGAAATTATTATTACCGGGTTAACCAAACCTTATGTAACTCTTAACTTAAACTTAAAAGGCATTTCCCATAGTTATTATCATTATTAGCGCAGGTATTTAATAAACTTTTAGACTCATACTCTTCATTTTTTAATTCAGCAATCAATCAAACATGTAACTCTCTTTTACATTAATTAACATTAATTCTCTTAATTTTTTGTATCGTTATCTTTGATATATTTGTGGTTTACATTTATGTTCTTTATTTTTACTTCGCAAAGCACATATTTTTTTTTGTTTACATTTAGTTATTCTCACTATGTAAACAATTCATTTGGTTGCGCAATACCATCATAGTAATCAGCTGTAATTTGAAGAACATTTTCGGATTAATATTATAAAATTGCATTGTGGTTGAAAGATGGGAAAATTGAAACGATATTAATAGAAATAAAACTAGTGAAAATTCTTCAAAAACTCGGGTAGAAAAATGTTTCGTAGTTAGTTGGTTTGGAATAAACCAAAAAACCGTTTATCGTTGGAACATCTAAAATATTTATATAGTATTTTAGAAAAAAAAAAACAACGGTATCCGAGAATAATAGGGGTTTGCTGGTAGAATCGTTAAGAAGTATAGCGGAAATTTTAGTATGGGGTGATCAACATGACAGTTCGGTTTTCGAGTAAGCAGCGCTTAATATTTCACTCTTTATAATTATGTATTAAATATTGTCCTTTTTCCAGCTTTTTCCTAGAGAAAAATATGTTATCTTTTTTTATGTGATAAGTTTTGGTAAGCGATTATTCATATATCAATAAGACATTTGATCATTCGTGTGTACGAAGCAAATATGTAGACTCAGCCGCTCATAAAGAAACACGGCTATCTATGCGCATAGTCGACCATCACAGCAAAAACACATGTGCCTCAAAAATTACATCAGTAGCCTCTTATGCTTAAATGTCTTTCCAACTGGCGAACGTCTCCACTACAAGTGATAACTGCATCATACATAGTTAGTCTTTCGGAAAATCACTGCAAATGTATGCGTTGGCGAAAACGACGGAGAGAAACCATAATGTTCGTCTCATTGTAATGTCGAGAGTTTTCAAAATATCTTAACAAATTTTTTATGCTTCACAAAATCTGGAAGATTAAATTGATTATCATTTTATTATCCGTAGTAAAGTAACAGAAATTTGTGACCAATTCACTTGTATTGTATTTAATTTTGCCAATTCTCATAAGATTCAGCGATTTACTGGCATATGTGATATCTCTACGTTTATTTAATCTTAAAATTGAAAGTGAAGGAATCAAGGTAGACGTCCGACCGACGTCCTACAACTTAGTCCCGCAACAACTTTAGGTGTTTTACATATTGGTGCACATTTTCCTTAGCGTACGGTTTTATGGCCAAACAAGTGGGTATATTTTCTGGTTGTTCTATCCACAGTTTATGTTTAATATCGCCTTCCTTTAATTTCTCAGCCAGCTTTAACAAGACGGTATCGTTCTTGGCCTCTAAAATGACTTTATGCATGTTATCTAGATCCTCCAAATATTGTATTGTTTGTTCATCATCGGCAAACAAACGCAAAACAGCTGTGGCAGCGTGACAACATTGGGCAATTACCGCACCAAGCGGCCAATTTAAAATCGTTTTCAGATCACTTCGCACTATTATATATTGTACGATAGACATTTCGCCTTATTATTTATTTATCTTAAGAGGGACTGGTTTTTCCCTTTACATCGTTTATTAAAACAAATAAGACAGAGTTGCTTTCAATAAATGCGAATTCAAACACCCCGACCATGAAAAATATCCCAGACCAGAAATTTGCCCGACCATGAAAAATTTCCCCGGCTACTGTAGCTGTGTTGTCAGCGTACACACTCTTGACTCAAGAGTCTTTTCACTTATGTGCTGTTTAACTTAAAAACGATAATGCGTTAATACCCATTTTCGAGATGGAATTTCAATTTTGCAACTTTTTGTAATGCTTTGCGGGAATTCGTAAATTATATGGTTTTGTATATGTACAAGTTAAACAAAAAGAGGGCATAAGAAATAAAGCCTATTCATTTTAAATTTTTAAATAATTTAACTAATTTATTGTTATTTTGTACTAATTTAAATCTTTTTTATGTTGTACGATTTAAGATTTTAGTTCATACTGTGTACCACTGTACAATGAATGAAGAACAAGGAGTAAAGACGATTTATTTCCAATTTTAAAAAAATGAAAGCAGTTTTTTTACTTTGCTATATTGCATCAGTAATTTCATATTGTTGCTTTCATTAACTAACCAAAATTTTAATCTGCTTTTCCATAAACTTTTTTATCGTTGTTTTACGCAAAGTTCTTATTTACATTTATGGCCCTTTTATAGTTTTACTCCTCAAACAATTTGTGCCACATCCGGGTTCTTTCCAAAAATTAAGTTCCACATCCGGGTTCTTTCCATAACTTAAGTTCCACCTCTATTTTTGCAATTTCTTTCATTAAATGAAATTAAAAATAATCCAATAATATGGTAACGTAGATTCCACGTGATGACGCAAGTTAGTGAAATGCAAGCAGGATGTGATACTGCAGCTGATGAAAGTGCTGCCCGCTTGATGGAAGTGTGCCTACGAAAACTGCAATATATTTGGAAAAGGAAGCGAAGTAAGTAAAAAAATTGGCAAAATTACAAGCCAAGTTAGAGAAGAAAGCGGCTCAAGAGGCAACGCAAAAAAAGAAAGGAAAACCGAAGGTAAGGGCAGAAATAATTAAGTGAAAGTAAGTTATGCTCATTTACTTTTTAGAAGAAGACGAAAGATGCGAAGCCAGTAGCAGTTTATACTTCGAACACTGCGCCAGGTGAAATGAAAAATATCTTTTGTCCCTTACCTGAAGCTTACAGAAGCAGGGCTTCTTTAAACCTGAATGCGGCGTAGGTTTAGTTATTCTTCAGTTAACCCACGTCCTAATTTCCATCGATGCTATTTTTTATAGCTTTCCAGCATGTTGGATGAAAATTCGGAGGGTAAATTATATAATTGGCTGAGAAAATATTTGTAAAATTTTTATAACTGCTTTGAATATTTATTATAAGAAAGGTTTGAAGTAACAAATAAATCATATTGAATTCTTCTTCTTTTTTTTCTTTTTATAACATATGATACATATATTTTTATGTGAAGGGTGAATCGGCTTTTCATAGCTTATCCGCCTGAAAACTTCAAAGAGGGGTAAGCGCATCATATTTTCATCTATGTAGAGTGCTGAATGCAACGGAACCTATAAAATATAAAAACGCGAATGCGTTCATTTTGAATTCAACAATAGAGCGTTTCTAACGGAGTTAACAGAAATTCCGAGATGAACGCTGAGCTTTCATCCTTAAAGTTTTTAAATTGGCAACACTACTGTTACTGCCAAATGTCATCCACGATTTTTTGCAAAGTGAATTATCCTAGAGGTATAACTCTTTTGCTTTGCTGTTTTGTGATAGCAAGTGCTATTGATTTCTTATCGATATTGTCCTAACAATGTCAATGATTAGATAGTATGGTTGTATAATATACAATACTTTCCTTTTACGCTATAATACGGTAAGTAATATTTGCCAAGAAAGGGAAATGTCTTTATAGAGTACAAGACAAAACGTTTACCTTCGTTTGATTACTTTTTATTGTCACCTATTAGAGCAATGCAGTGGCAAATATCGTAAACGTAAGGATTGCTTGGAGAGACCACGTAAAGTTCTTGCAAGGTATGCGAATTCTTTAGTCGTTCACGATGAACATATTGTGCAAGATGAAGCCGTAAATTATGATGAGAAAAGAGATCGTTGGAGTAGTTATGATCCCGCCAATCATCGCGAAATTATAGAAGAATATGAGAAGGTGGAAGAAGCTGAACGGCAATTAAAAGCCGAAAAATTAAAGAATGGTTAGTAGAAACCTCCGAAACTTTTATTCCTGTATACATTGTCAGAAACTGTTTATTAAATTAGATCCTGATGCGGAAATATCTGATGATGATGGGAACGAGGATAAATATGTTGACGAAGTGGACATGCCAAGAACTAAAGTGGATTCAAAACAACGTATTACAGTGCGCAACTGACGTATACGTGAAGATACCGCCAAGTACCTCCGTAACTTGGATCCTAATTCGGCCTATTATGATCCCAAAACCAGATCCATGCGGGACAATCCAAATCCACAAGTACCAGCAGAAGAGTAAGTATCCAAGTATTAAAGTATTATTATGATTATAAATGCAGTATGGCCTTTAAACACGCATATAACGCAATTCCAGGTCAGAGTTTGACAGTGAAAATTTTGTTCGCTTTACCGGAGACACCACAAAACACGCTGGTGCTCAATTGTTCGCATGGGAGGCTCATGGTAAGGGGGTCGATGTTGATTTATTGGCTGAGCCTACTAAGCTGGAGCTGTTACAAAAGGAATACGAGAAAAAGAAGGAACAATTCAAACCAAGTGTAAGAATCGAAGGTCGATTTAGTTTATTCATTCACAACGTAGCGGCTTTTGGAGATTGTTTTGGAAAATCTCCTACTAACCTTATGAGATCCAAAAAATATAATAACGAACACATTAGCCATTGGAATGTTCTCTCAAAAACAGTGCCTCTACTAGTGCTATATGACTTTATTCTTTTTATCTTAAAAATTTGTATCGTTGTACAGCTTTGTTTTACCGTGCAATTATTTTTTTTTCAGACGAAGGAACATATTGTGGAAAAGTATGGCGGTGAAGAACATTTGCTTGAAATATAATATATAATCTTGTATATATAAATGTATAAAAAATATGCATTCATCTCCCCTTGTACGTCTCCTGAATAGTTTTATAAAATTTTTATAGGCGTGGCATTCGATTTTACCCTATTTTGAAAAATTTGATATTAATTCTTTCGATATATTCATACAAGTGCTTGAAATATAATATATAATCTTGTATTGCTGTTATTGTTGCCAGCTGGATGTTTTTCTGATGATCCGAAGACGTAAAACAACACTTCTGTTTGCAGGTATTCAGAACAATTGCATGACCTTCCACTGGAAAAGTCCTCGTCCTGGGGACGTAAATTCCGTGAAGGCGTTGCTTGTTGTCTCGAGGAGGATTTGCTAATAGCTGCCTTTGAGGTCTCGTCTACTGATGTATCGGGTTGGGGCAGTGGGTGTGCCCGGGTATCGACTAACTGTTTAGATGACGGAAGTCCATGCACATATTTCAGCTTTCGTTTTTCTTATGCGCGTGGTAATCGCTGAATTGAAAGGGCTCTTAGCGTGTTCGATTTGACTATTTGCGATCGGCTTGTTGATCACTGCTTGCAAAGCCGGGTTTCAGATGGCATGCTGCACGTTGAACGGTCGGTCATCCTTCATGATAACCTTGTGCTCGGCGATGGTCATGAGTCCCCGCAAACTTGGGCAGTTCCCGCTGCAAGAAATGTTCCATGCATTGCCGTTCCTCCTCGGCGTTGAGTTGAGGCCCATCAGTCGTATTTTGGTTGAATGTTGGGGTTTACGAGGTTTCGGGAGATGTATTGTCCTTTCTACGCACCGTGGTCCGGGTCGTCGCTGCTGTAGGCTCGGTCGTAGTTACCTGGCTTGGAGGTCCGATCGGTCGGCACGATGCCGATTGGTTCGCACATTGTAGCTTGGCTCCAAACGCCTTGAGAAAATTGTAGTCTAGTAGCAACGCTTCAGTAACCCCACGCATAACAAGGCGAAGGTGTGTGGTCCGGTCCAGGGAATGTAAACGCGCTGCAAGTCTCTAACATTATTCCGTCGGCTAAGTGAACGTTCACTCGGGCACGCCCTCTCGATCTCTCGGGCGAAGGCTTCGGCAATGAAACTAGTGGTCGCATCAGTATCCACTGTGGCAGTGGCTCTCAGACCCGCGAATATAACCTTTACGCTGATCCGGTTGTCATCGAAGCGTAAATCCGTGCCATCGCTCGTGGTGTGTGGATCTTGTTGGCGGAAGGCCCCATCAGCTCTCATGTACCTCTGGCTTTCCGACATTGTAATGTTGGCCGGTAAGTACGGGTTGTGTGTCAACGTTGGTCACTATGGGGCTCGCAATTGGTTAACCTAGTCTTGGCTGTGGACCCAGACGTGTCATGGGTGTCACCCCTTCAAAATCGATCGCTAAGTTGAAGTCTCGGCGCCGTATGTACAGCATATAGTCAGGCTGCGCATTCATATAGATGCGTTCCAATTTTTGCTCTTCTGTCATCGTGGTATGGCGAATCAGGTCCTGCAAGGCCAGCACATAGTCTTGAAATTTCTCTCTCGGTCGCTGGGTGCGTCGGCGGATGTCATCTCCCAGTCGAGTGAAGTGTCGCGATGGCAAGAAGAATCTCAGAAGGTTGGCTTTAAACTTCTCCCAGGCCATCCAGCGTTGGTTGTTGTTGCGGTACCACGTTAAGCTCGGTCATTGCCGACACTGTATGTATCTGCTTGCTCTTCAACCCGTTCGAGAAAAGTAAGCGGCTCGCTATTCATAATAAAACTTGAGGAAGGGTCGTCCCATACCGCTCTTACCGGATATGTGTGGTATGCTGAAGAGCTGGAATATAAGAAGGCAGCTGCAACCATGAGGAGACTGATAGCAAGAGCAAAGGCTGCTGAAGAAGATATCCTTCTGGCGAAGGAAAAATTTCGCGGATTCCAAGACGGCGAAAAGGTTCTCAAAACATCCATCGTACATGTTTTATTTGAACTGAGGCGCACGATACGCAATATGAAATGTGAAACTCTTCCTAAAGCTTATTCAATCGCGTCATCGCCAGGATCGACGGGGCGAACCACTCCAAGCGAGATGTCGATGACGCCGGAATCAAGGAATGAAACACGTGCCTCGATGCTCTTGCACAATTTCCTGAAGAACTCCAGAAGAAAAGCTGCTGAGGCTGCAAGTCGCCGGCAGTCGCATGGCCCAAAACGCGCCCGACTGACCGAAGAAGACGACTTTGCACCGGTCCAGGATGATTTCGTACCGGTCTATGCCGAGAGCTGCGATAGTCCACCTATGTCTGCCCAGTCAAAATTCGACCAACTGAGTGAAAAAGACAAACTAGTACAAATCCACTTCGACGAAGTTTACACCAACCACGCGACGGTGTACTCGCAGATGACGAACTGCGGGGTTGCGATCATACGAACCAAAAAAAAACAAAAACATTGGAACATCACAGTGTGCTAGTCTTCGCAGCACGTAGCCTCCTCACCTGTTTCAACATAGTGCTGAATAGCTATCCCCGCATAATAGCTCAAAAGAACATGGAATGGGCCTTAGAAGAAAACGTCAAAGCGACTGAAGAGTTGGAGTTGGACGTGAGAGCCGTCGTCTGCGACCGAAATGCGGCAAATGTACAACATACCCGAAAATTTGGAAACACCAATATATACAATAGAAAGCGGGCAGACGGCAGCACACATTGCATCCGGCTTGTATTCGATTATCCCCATCTGGTAAGAGCAATTGTAAAAAAAATAAACAAGAACAAAGACCATTATAATCTGAATGTACTGTCTATAGTGGCAAATATGCGACCGAAAAATTGTTCTCACTTCCATCAAAGAGGCTGGATGTCGGCCTACAGCGCGGGATGGACGACGGCCGTTTCAATGCAGGTAATGAGCGACGTGCAAGTCGCAACACTACATCGACACATGGATGAAATAGACGATACCGACGGAAAAGCGCAAGCAGTCTGCGACTTAATCGCGATATTTACGACCTTCCTGAACATCTTCCATCGAAACATGATCAGCAGCGAAACTTGACCAGAGAAAAAAGAACAACTAAAAGACGTAAAAGAATACTTTCACCGCAAATTTATTGGGGACCACCTAGCTACTGACATTCGCACCACAGTCATGAGCTTCGAAGCAATTATGGAAGAGCTGCTGGAGGCTTACCCTGACGAAACCATCGCGCCGTACAGGGCAAGCCGAAATTTGGTTCTTTTACCTAAATACTTGCAATATGCTGAAAGAAACTTCGGAGAACCTATAAAATGTGCACGTATTATTGATTAGCACCAGATTTCGAATCCATCTTGCCATATTTATCTGTCCTACACTGCTTCAAATTTGGCAGAAACACTGAAAACTGCTACCTGCAGTTTGGTGCTGAAAATGGGCCAAATCGGTCAAAAGCCATGTTCACCAGACAAAGAGTAGACCAGAGTGTGAATATCTCCGTTTAAATCCCATAAAAGCTGCAATAGATATTCGCACATTCTATTTTAAAATATAGATGACGGATATTAAAGATTCGGGTAAAGCTCAATGTAATTTTCTAATCTGCCGTTACTATAAAAGAAATTTAGAATGAAATTAATTTATTTAATGCAAACGAATTTGGAAATGCGTTTAGTGTTAAAGAACATATATAGCTGCGTAGATTAAAGTTGCTTACTAATGCAACTGACCTCTATAACCACTTTATAAAATTTATGTAAACCCGTATCTCAAAAGATTTCCGAAACTTTTTTTTAACAAATCATAATAAATAATCTCCTTCCAGTCCCACCAAATGCATAGCAAAACCTTCCTGGCCGTTTGAGGTGCTTCACCGCTCTTTGACCACGATCGTTTTCGCACAGGGTTATCGTATGTGATCCATTTCTCATCTCCAGTCACCATCCGTTTAAGAAATGGGTCTATCTCGTTCCGTTTGGTCAAGGCTTCGCAGATGGAAATTCGATCCATCTGATTCTGTTAATTGGTGTGGCACCCAAACATCGAGCTTCTTTTTGAATCCAGCTTTGTGTAAACGATTTAAAACTGTTTTATGGTCGATTTTAAACTCCTGGACGATGTTACGACTGCTAACATGCCGGTCAACTTCGATCATTTCTCCGATTTTATCGACATTTTCGACGTCCGGCCTACCTGTGCGAGGTGCATCTTTAACATCAAAAATTCCTGAACGGAACCTACGAAACCAAAATTGCACATAATTGGCTGTTACAGTATCGGAACCATAAACACCATTCACAATTTTAGCCGCCTGGCTTGCATTTTCGCCTTTGTCAAAGAAAAACTGTAAAATGTACCGAATTTTTTCTTTGTTCACTTCCATTTTTAACACGCTGTAACTCACAACTGAATGCACCAAACAAAAAACAGCAAAAGAATTTTTTTTACTGCGAAATGTACAGTATGTAAATGTACAGTATCGGAAATTGTTTGATCGATACTTTGCGAGAAATCTATCAGTGCAGCCATCTACCGAAAAAATAACGGATTCCTTTTTCCCCAAACTAATATTATATTATAATCATTCTTCATGACATCTAAATAAACACACACATATCACACACACGTATTGAAACGACAACGCAACAAAGAACAACAGCAACAAAAACAACACCACCATGAATATCAACCTTACAAACAAACAGTAAGCAAGCAAGACATTGTATAAATTATTTACAATAAATGATATAATTAAAGATCAAGTATATAATTGGAAGTGCATCAAATTAATCCATCGTAATTTCAATTTAAAATATTGTGAAATTAGAGTCAAATGTAGCTGTTATAGTAATTACGTATACAGTTCATTTAATATCCAGACGAGGATGCTATATGTGGATCCAAAATTCAACTATATTGTCATTGTTGTAAATATAGATGCGCTCTGAAAAATGTTATATTATTACAAAATTATGTAAAGTTCAATTTAATAAATAAAGTCAATATTGAAAACATTTAAAAATATCATTTTAATATCATTCCAAAAGAGGTTAAAAAAATAAGCATACCTTTGATGTGTTTTATACCAAATACCTAAATTCTCAATTGCTTACAAATTGTAATTGAGCCACTTTTTGCGTGAAGTAAAGGGGATCTAATTAAAAACACATATGCCAAAACTAATTTGTCAAAAATCGCTGTATAACAGCTATTTATATTAATGATGTTCGAATCTCTTTGTGGAATTCCGCGCAATTAACGTCATCCAATGGGCCTAATACGCAAAAAATTTGAAACACTTAACTCAGACTTTATCAATATCTTAACTTGGTTGCTTTATTAAATATGAAAATTATTATAACAAGATTGGTATCTTGCATAAAAAATTCTAGCCAGACATTCCGTTAAAGTGTGTGGGTTAGAGAGAGTAATTTTTATCGCACAAAAGCATCAAATTTGCGAACTTTTCAAGAGTAGATGTTAGAAAGACCGATAAAGATTAAAACGGTTTAAGTTTTTCACATTGTGATGTAAGAATTTTGCATATGTAGTAAATGATACGTGCATGTAGTATATGTATGTATATACATATGCACAAATTTTCACATATATAATCATATGTGCATGTATGCATGCTTGAATACACGTGTAACTGAGCATTTGTTTTATTCAAACGTAAAGATAACGTTACGATTACATTATTTCTTTCAAAAGCACAATAGTTCTGTCAGATGTTGAATTGGGGACCACACAGCCTGAGTTATGACTATAACACCAAGTAACTTGTGACAAATTGAAGCTCCCCAACGCAGGCTTAGACATCACAAGTTCACGAAGCCACATCAGCTCATATAATTTTTACAATTCTTGCTCTTGCTTATACAATTTTTACAATTCTTCCTCTTGCTCAGATAATTTTTAAAATTCTTGCTCATCACAAAAGGGGGCAGCATCTTTCTTATAAATAGAGATATCCACATTTACGGGATTATAGGAACAAGTTTTATTACGTTACATGGGTTTACTGGCAATTTTCGCCAGAATAGCAATAAATTCAACGTCAAGAAACAATTAATTTTTTGAGGGGGGAAAAACTAGCGAATTAGTGTTACAGGATCGATACCGAAGAATGAATTCCTCCAATAAGGATCGAATTGGTCATAATAGTTTTTTTGACAAACTTTCCATGTTTTTAGTTGGAGCTAACACCTTAAAAGACGAGACAGCTCTATGTTGATATGATGGCAATTTGAATATGCTAACACGTTTCAAATCTTCGGGTTGATACTTTAACTTTGTCGATTTTTTACAAAAGTTTATGACAATTAACAAATCATACGATTTCGGTTGTATGCATACAAATAAAACATAGAAAAGTACCCACGAAAAAAATAATGTCTAACACTTTCTTTATGTTATGTGATTGGCAATTTTGGTTTATACCGTGTGGAAAACGGGCAATAAAATAATTTACTTCGAAGTTGAAGTATATTCATAAAAATATTTTATTAGAGAGTAATAAACGGTAATTTCCAAATTATGGATCAATTAATACACGAAAATATATGTAATGTGTATATCTAACAATATATCTAATTAATCT
>NW_023998454.1:57654-84586 GCF_014805625.2 Glossina fuscipes | reverse complement strand
TTTATAAAAAGGTGGTCCAAAGAGCTTGATAATCCCTACATTACGAAGAGGCTGTACATGTGTTTGGTTAGACCCACACTCGAGTGTGCCTCAGTTATGTGGTCTGCTTCATATAGGTGCTATGTAGATTCAATAGAATCTGTTCAAAAGCAATTCTTGCTGTTTGCCCTTAGAAATTTGGGTTGGGATCCGATTGCCTCTGCTCCTCCCTATGAAAATAGGTTGCTTCTGTTATCCTTATTGTCTCTTGAGAAACGTAGATTTGTTCTTGGCGTTTCCTTTCTAATTAAAGTAATAAATGGTGCTATTGACTCGCCTTCATTACTTGGTGAAATAAGCTTTAATGTCCCTAACCGCTTCTCCAGGCACTTCATCTTGGTTAAGCTTAGTCAGTGTAAGTTTAATTATGAGCTGTTCAATCCGCTCAGAGTCGTTTGCAAGAACCGAAATGACGTCTACCACTTATTCTCGTTATCGGACTCTTTAAAGTCCATTAAAGCAACATTGCTTAATACGCGCGATTTAACTATGTCGTATTTAAATTAGCTTTTATCCTAAAAAATCGTCACGTTTCGAAAATGAATTATTGACAATTTATTATCGGTTGCCAGGCTTGTGCATGTTTGCGATGGTTTAGGGGTTCATTTGCAATTTGGTCCTGTACCGGTTGTAAGTGTGTCCCTATGCTGATAGTGTACATGCTTTTGTTCTTTTTCTTTTTTTTTCTTCTTATTTGTTTTATTATACTTATACTTAATTAATTAATATAAGTTTTGCATTAAGAGCCAATTGAACTCGACTGTTATTTGTTTTGTTGAGTTTCTAGTATAAGTAGGATAAATAAATAAATAAATAAATAACCATCGCGCCGTACAGGGAAAGCCAGGACCTGTTGGAGAGGTTTTTCAGCAACTTGGCGCTCAACAACAGGAAGGGACCCGATCGTCCGAAGAAATAACGGCGCAGGTTAAAAGACTGAGGATCCTACAGGATAAATGCTGGGCAGAAGGAGTCACAGCTGAGGAGGACTACCTCCCCATCAACAACCTGTGCTACGATATTAAAGCGCAGGCCGTGTTGTTTTGGTGTTGTTTTTTCTATAATTTTTGTATTTCTCAACATAAAACTAAGCGCTACGGCGCCGCTTCGTATTTCTCGACATAAAATTAAACAAGCGTGATCGCACTGTTTGGGATTCTTCGACAGTGTTTTTTCAATACCGTCTGGGTTTTCTCGACATGAAATCTAAACTGCGCGATCGCGCTGCTTGGGATTCTTCGACAGTGTTTTTTCAATACCGTCTGGGACTCAAACGCTTAAGAAAGCGTACGAGGTCTTCTACGCGTCCTTGAATCAACGCATGGTCGAGGAGGATATAGGCAATCGCGAGAAGGCGATAATAGTGACACGGCATGCCTTTTTTTGGACAATGGGATCGTGCAGCAGAGGTGTGCTGCATCGGACAAATTTGCCTCCGTTCGTGCTGGTCACGCTGCTGTCCGGAATAAATTTCAGAGAGAAAAAAAACTCCAACATCACGTGGCTCTAAATTCTCCGCATGTCAACTGCTCCACACAGGCACTAAATATGCAGGTAAGCCCGAAACAAATATTTCGAAATCTCATAGATTAAATTAATATCTTTTTTTTCTCAAGGAATGAATGAACTGGATTAATTTAATGATGCAACTCATGTTACTTTTTGTGCTCTTCACGGCAGTCATCTTGGCCCGCTTTTATTTATACTATATGAGCTTCCTGAATACTCTGTAATAAATTTGAACTTATGTTGGGTGATGTGCGTACAAATATTTTATTGAGAAAGATTCCCTGTGAATCTTTCCCAAGTGTGACCATGTGTTGTTGGTGTAATGCTGTGTAGAAGATTTCCCTATGCTGCTCGGCTTCAATGCGCCAGGTCACTCCGTCTCTTAAAAATGCCAAACGTGTTCGGCATAAGATGATCCCTATAAAATTTAGGCGGATGGAACGCCTTTTGTTAATGCAGCGGAGTGATACGCTTATAATAAATTTTGTTAAACCAATTGCTTTATTAAGTTTTTACCCGGCTGTTCTACAGGTATTATAATGCTAACGTAATCAATAATTTAATTGGGGCGCCATTTCGTAATGCAATACTCAGCCAGTTGAAGTGTGACATAATGTTTGTTTTTGCTTTTGCAAAAGAATTACGCTGAATTTGCATAATTCTGTCACACTTTAAAGTGGATGCATATAACGAGATGCGATCACACTACAATTCAAACTTCAGACTACGTTAACCTCTCCCTTTCCTTTGACTTAATAAGTAGCAGTAAACTTCTTCAGTTTGATTTTGTGAACCTGGGTTAAATCAGTTGTATGGTACTGAATTCATAAAAATGCAAGAAGATGTTCCTTTCGTGGTGTAATGCGTTGTCTTCTTATTATGGTGTGACAATCACATCCTGCGAAACCTCTGCAATTACAAAGACTTAGAGGTTATTTTCAACTCAATACTCAAGTTTGATATTCATATATACTTTTCAGTTAATAAAGATAAGTCCCTTCTAGAGTTTATAAAAACATAGTCTAAAGAATTCAATGACATATGTCACCACGTGCTTATGTACATCTTTAGTTAGACCAACTCTTGAACACTTGTCGGTAGTTTGTCTTCCTAGTTATAGATGTTATGTTGATCTGTTGCTGTCTGCTCACCGGGACTTCCTGCTGTTTGTTTTGCCTGCTTTGCAATGGAATCCTGCCCTACCACTTTCACTGCGTAATATTAGATTGAAGCACATTGATTTGTCTTCCCTTATTTGAAAACAGTAAGATGCTAGATCAAACGTATGATTCGTGGGTTAAGATTCTAGGTAATTGTAATCATATTTCATCGAGTTTAATTTGCTGAGTTTATCTTTATGTATGCAGCGCCTACTGTTCAGGTCTTTGGTGTGCAGCTATGAATGGTAACTACGGCTTCTCTATTGAATCAACCTAATGATTTTTTGCGTTATCAAGATATTTTGGAAAAAGGAAAACATGCATTAGAAGAAAAACCCTGGAATGACCATTATTATCGTCTCGATACTGCACCTGGGCACAAGGATACAATTATAGCCGATCAATTGTGTGGTCATTGGTACTTAAAAAATTGTGGTTTTGATTACGAGGTACATTTTTTCTAAAATTTTAGGCACCATAATAGTTAATACTAGAGGCAGACGGTGATGCGCCACCAAGCAGTTACCATAAATGACTTAAAACAACGCAGACGAAAGATTGGGATTTGCATGTGTAGGTTTTTGTTGTATGATGTAAATACCATAGGGAATAAAAAACACAGTTCTTAAGAGCGCCACTTAACCTCAGCAGAAATTCTCATTGCATTCTTCTTGGATACTATTGAGATTGAAAGCGAACTAAAAATCTGAAAGTTGCTGCAAATAATCTGGGTTGACAATCCGGTATCATGGTTGAATGGTATCCAAAACAGCAAACATGAGTGTAACCCACATAATCTTATACAAACAACAAATGCAAATATGTTGTTACGAAAATCTCAAACCTAGTTAATATAAAAGATCTTTAAAGTGTATTTCTCTTGAACAAAACATCCGCGATCCAGTGATACGGACTGTATCTTAGAAAAGCGAATTTCATAACAATGTTTATTTTTTATTACAATTGCGCTCGCTACGAATTTTTCCAGCACGTCGTCTCATTTAACAGATATTGTCGTCCAGATTCTGTTATTTCGTCCAATTTAACAGATATTGTCAAGAAATGTTATTTCGTTCCATTTAACAGACGAGAGCGATTTTTTATTCACCATTTCTCTTATTTGTTTATTTATTACTTATTAAAAGCAACTCTGTGATCTCTTCATTCTCCACATATAGTGCTTGCTTTCTTTATAAACAAATTTGTGGTTTATTTTAGAGTCAAGAAATACTTTATTTAATTGTGCAAAACTCTAATTTTGCGAATCTTGCATTTATTTACTCTTTTTGCTTGTTGTAAATAAGCATTAACAGTGCCTTAGTCACTTTTTCAATATTTTCTCAATTGTCAACAAATACAGATTAGGTCTTTCAAATCAACTCAATTACCACCAAATTCAGATTCGCTTTTTCAATTGCTCTCAGATGTGACCAAATTCGTAGACTCTTTTTCAATTCAAGAAGTGGTCAACAAATACAGACTAATTTTTTTAAGTAAGTATATCAATGGCTTAGTCCTATAAGCGGATGAATGCTTTGGTACTTTTGGTAGTCGCTTCTAAACGTTCTTCTACCTTTTGTTTTAGTACGTTTTCCTGCTCCCATGCGGCATTGCTTTTGAAATTTAAAGAGATGTGTATGGAAATAATGAGATATAGAGAGAGAGAGAGAGAGAGAGATGGAGAATAACAAAAAAATATATCGAAAGTTCTGGCCAATAAATGCTTTCAATTGGTAAAGCAGTAAAGTAAGTTGAAAATATACTGAAATTTATCTGAAAAAATCCAGTTCTGTGTACTTTTTTATTCAACAAAAGAGCGTAGGTTTACTTTCGTTTTTGTAAGGTATACAAATACATGCCATAGACAGTTTATAAACTATATTTTGTGTCTGCCTTTTATATGCCAGCTCTCCTAATAATAATAACATCTGAGAATAAACGTATAAAAATTGCCTACACCTGAGAATAACCGTCCACATTTGTTTCCACTTCTCAATAATTAAACATGTATTTGTATAAAAATTCTCCTACTTAGTCCGATTTCATTGAATTTCATCAGAAGCAGACACAAAATAGCTCTAAAGTAAAAAAACTAATACACTAACTAATACTAATATAGATTGAGAATAATTGAATTTGGTCAGATTGAAAATAATTGAATTTGGTCAGATTAAGAGCCTGTGTGAATTGGTCGGATTGAGAGCCTGTTTGAACTTGGTCGGATAGAGAATAATTCAATTTGGTCAGATTGAGAATAATAATTTAATGTTATTTTACAAGGGATTGATTGTGGACTCATTCAATTGAAATTTTTGTTCGAATATATTTAAGAAATGAAAACTTTTCAAAAATTTATATCAATTATTAAACGTGTACCGTAAACATGTGACTTATACTTTTGGTATCAAAGTAGGTGAGAAGCACTATTATTGAAAAGGTTAATTTTTTTTTAATTACATTATTTTGTTTAAAACCAATTGTTGTTGTTGTTGTTATAATAAATACAAGGGAAACTGAGTTTACTGTACTAATGTCTTGAAAAAAATGCATTATTATACGTAGTTAATAGAAAACAAACAAGAGCATAATAGTTAAACAAAGCCGACCGATTAGACATACTACACCACATTACAATTCTTCATTTAGATTTTTATGATGAAATCTCAACAATTATACCTTGGGTTTCGATCGAAGAGCATAATTTCCGTGGAAGGACTCTTATGGAAGGGAAACTAAAACGTAAACCACCGGGACCCAAATTTAGCTAAATTAATTTTCTTCTTTTAAAAACCTTATCTATTTCCTTCGAGTTCCGTCATAAACTAGTAGCATTTGCACAGAGGCTTACTTTCAATTCGTACCATACGTAGTCCAAACATTATTTGTCTATATCATCTTACTACTATTGAGAACGATACGTTATTTCCCATATAGCTACGTACGGCTATTACGCCTCTAGCTAGTTAGCTATGTAAGTATTGGATTCAACAAATAATGCCAAGGTCCACGCAATAAATTAAGAGAAGATAACTTCAGAAACGTAAAATGGATGATGAATTTAAATGAACAACATCTATAGGGTGTCTCCTACCGGCTCAAGACGGTGACAGCCAGAAGAAAAGAGGCAAACAGGTATGGGCGTGGCCGGAACCTAGTGGATGTGCGCCCAATCGGTAAGTATTATGCCTCTACTGATTACCCTACCACAAAGATAAAGCTTTTTTTTGAAATACGACAAATGTAATAGAAGGTAAGGAAAGAATAACATTGCGAAATGATCAGTTTTAACTATTCTCTTCGAGAAGTATAGAAAATAGTTATAAAATCACACTTCCGTGTGATTGTTGACTAACTGATAATTAATACATACAATTGTTTAACATAATTACGTTTAGCACATCTATATATAAAGCACACAACTGTTACTCTGAACGATGTTTAAGTTTTGTGCAATGTCAATAAAATAAATAGATAAATGAAAATTTCTTATTTTGAATTTCGAACAAAATGTCGGGCCATATATTTATTTCGTTGGGTCTGGTAAGGTATGGTAAGTTTTTACTTGTACTTTCGTTATATTATATTCACACGATGTAAGTCCTCCCATACTTGAATTTACACTGGAACACACTCATACCTTCATATTTGAACTAGTATCATTTACATTACCTTTGAACTCATACTTTCATTGACCCATGCATAGTCATACTTACATGTATCATACTCTACTTATGTCTATGCTGATTGCATATACCGTAAAAGTGTTTATATACAAAACGCAGCAGAGCAATAGATTTCAGTTATCAAGGACATAACAGTGCATGCGAATTTTTTTATTTTCTGTAATACATGGAAATTTTGGGTTTAAAAGAAATTGTTTTTGTAAACACAAAAATAAAAAATTGCAACAAAAAAAAACTACTTTTACTAAAAAAAAAAAGAAATTGTAAAGTATTTAAATTTATTTTCATTGGCTTTTTTAGCGGATTAATTATGGCCCCTTTTAAGCTCTTGGCCTAGTGGCTGCGCGTTGCGTTCAGCGTTTCGTATTATGGAGTCAATGTTTCCATTAGCAGCCCGATGTTCATGTTGGAGGTGGGCCTACGGTACAAAATAGAAGATTATATAGAGTGCATTCGATACGAATGCTCGCAAACTGTATAAAGTAAGTTTTCCTTTTTTTACTCCTAGACGATAGAGTATTTTGTTTTATACATCGCTTTAAAATGTTCTACTTTAAAAATTTTCACGCACAAAGCCCACGATTATAACAGCCACTTTTCCTTTTTTGTTCGTCTGTGTTTATTAGAATTATTAGAATTGCTTTTGGAATACATTATACTTTGGTCGACTTTTTCAATTTAACTCTTTCTGATTGATCTTCTTGCAAAGTTTCATCAGTTTCCAGGGAAAATCTAAAAATTTCGTAAGAATTTGGCAGCCTGTAAAACTGTACTGTCTGAAAAATTGCAAACCCATTTCTTTCTTTGAATGACACAACGAAATAAAATAAAATAGTTATTCTGGAGGCCGCGTATAATCTCACCTTCCTTTACGTGATCCAGCGCAACATGTTTCAGGACTTTATTTTTTGCCAAATTACTACAGACATATTAAACTGCCACAATCTGGCCCTTTTAGTAGCTTGAGCACCTGTCCCTGAACAATTCTGCGTCTAAATATCTCATCGTCACGATGCACCTAAATATCTCCAGAGATCAAGTTTGACTAAAACTGCACGTATTTGCAACTTTTCCGTTGTATAATATTCCGCATTTAAAAGTGCTGTCCTTACAAGCGCAGAGGACGTCTCGGATTGAATTTTTTAAAAAAAAATTATTGATTATAATTATAAAATATTGTTTAGTTTCTATAAATGTACACTGCACTTCAACATTCTCAAAATCTCGAAAGATATTTAAAATCATTGAAAACGATTTTTGCTCAATTTCCAATGGTTGACTCATGTCTATTGAGTTTTTTTTAATCACGTGCTTTGATCGGCCGATGCACCGATAGTCACTTTCTATGAATCAGCCAATTCCGAATCTGTTGTAATTAATGCTTTGCGCTCTCTATCCTCTTTGCGGCGAACAAAAAAAAGAAATAAAATAAACAAACGTTTCCCGCTCAAGCGAAAAAACTTCTACATTTGCTCGTTTGATGTATTAAGTACCACACAAAAATGAAGTAAAATAGGGAATAGAAAGGACATTCTGCCTCAGTTTTTCTCTCAAACCTCTGAACCTAATCCTGTTTATCATAGTCCCTTGGTTCTTGGCTAAGAGGGTCATTTTATATTTTAATGAACGTCAGCCATATTCCCAAGAATGATAGAATTATCTTAGTTTATTTGTAAGTTTGATTTATATTTCCTTAACAAAGGCTAATATTACCCTGAACTCTGAGCCGATAGCCTGTGTTGCTAGTGCTCAATGTATTTTTTTAGTCTAAGAATTTATTTCATTAGTCTAAAATTAAAATAATAATAATAATAATAAATACCCTGAACTCTGCTTTCATATCGACAAAGCCAGGGGGTCTCCCGTTCAGATGCCAAAACGAACATTTGATGTTTGGCAAGGTTTTAGAGCTTTTCTTATGGATTGGGGGCGATACCATCAGTCATATCCATCTCGCCAATTTTCGATTTTTCGATATTTATCAATGAAAAATAGTCTAAGTATATATTAGACGAAGCGTACTAAATGGGATTATTATTGGTAACACCATTGAAAGTTTGGTAAAGCAGATTAGCATAAGTTGAGTCAAATTCCGTAAAAACAATGTTTTCCTATATGTTGCTGCAGCCATTTGCCCTAACCATGATACGTGATCTATTGTTAAATTGCTTTACATTCCAAAGATATGAGACGTTTTTCAAAATATTATTATTATTATTATTATTATTTTAATTTTAGACTAATGAATTGAATTCTTAGACTAAAAAAAGACATTGAGCACTAGCAACACAGGCTATCGGCTCTTTTTCAAAATAAGATATTATAAAGGTTTCTATTTTATCATAAGGTAGAATTTTAAGATAAAATAAAATTATATGTCTGCTATTAAATGGAATATACCTAACAATTGTTAGACGAGGAAAAATCGGTTGATATAGTTATGATCCATTGTTTAAATTTCTGAAGACGTTTTAGCCTAAATTGATTGCAACTAAAGTCTATAGTAAATTCTAATAATGCCATTACATCTTAATTGATGTTTTTATACCCACTACCGTAAAATGTTGTTTTTTTTCACTATGTATGTAACATCCAAAAGGAAGCTTCAGAGACCCTACAAAATATACATTCGTGATCAACGTGAAGTTCTGAGTTGATTCATGGGTAAATCAGCGTGAAGTTCTGAGTTGATTTACCCATGTCTATCCGTCTAGGTTTCTATGTGGTGTCTGTTACTGGCACTATCCTGGTCGCAAAAATGTAGATATTGATTTGAAATTTAGTAGAAACATTGGAAGTTTCTGCACGGATTGGTATTGAAAATGGGCCACATTGTTCAGAGCAGTAGCGCGCAGTACAGCGTAACTTGAATGCAACTGTGCTTTTTAAGAACAATTTTTGGACTTTTGCTCATTACACGGAAATTAGAGAGCTTAGAAGGCTGATATTTTCCAGATTTACTTTACGTGCAAAAGAGGAAAACATCTGCCATGCCCACATAATGCTACAATTGATTAAATTTTATTATTTTCACTTTTTTGAGGTTTTATCATATAAAAGAATTGGAGAGTAGAATGTGAAAAACATAGTGAGAGATGCCAGATTCGGCCAAATATAACTTACTTATTTTTTTAAATTTTTAATGGTTTTAAATTGCAAAACCAAATCGACAACAGTTTATAAATACCAATAAAATAGTAAGTAAGTAATAAGAACTAATAAAATAATGAGTAAGTAATAATTAAATACAAGAAACTTTGCAAAATGCACAGAAAAATTTTGGTATTTAAGACGCATTTAAAATGATATTTAGGCAAGTTGTCAGAAGTTGGTAATACAACTTATTAAATTATATAAATTAAATAATAATAAAAATTTTCTAAATTTATATCTCACTGTTAGGATCGTGACTTAAGTGTTCTTATCAATTTGCAGTCTGTGACGTCATTCGGTGGTGCTTATTTTATCTCGAACTAGCGTAACAGTGTGAGAAGAGATTTATGAAAATACAAAGAAGAATGGCGGTAATCCGCTATTTTTAAAAAGATTTTTTATTACTCTGTCATAGAGAAGTAATCTTAAGAGCAGACTATTTATATTTGAAGTATATTTATATTTAGAGAATTTTTCAATTTGTCTGAACTTTAATAATCAACCACAGATTCACTGCGCTGAATGAAAAAACTAACTTGATAAATCGAACATATTTATTACGGTGGACATAATAAAATTAAATCTAATGTAAATAAATCTAATAATTGATAACTTGAATGTTTATATATATTTTCAATATATTTGTGATTTGTGAAAATTTTTTTAAACCAGAGGAGATACAAGAAAGAGAAAAATTTTTTTGTAGTATTATATTGGTATATATAAAAAGACAATTTTTTAACGGTTCCCATCGTTTCCTGTAAACTTTCAATCTTGATCGTGCAGCATAATTAATAACTCTTACGATTTACCAGTAACTGATACGGCAGTAATCACAGACATTCATCGTGGCATCAAATGTTCTTGCATTAACTTACTATATAACATTTTGACTATGTATAAAACAACACTTCGTATATGGTACATTGCTGTTTTGCAATGAACAAACCTTGCACACAGTGTGCATGCATGTCCATTGCAAAACTGGTACGTATCTGTGCAATGCGCTGCCTATTGAGGAATGCCTCTTTTACGCACAGCAAAGCGAGCTAACCTGCCCACTTTGCGATGACGAATTTCGTAACCAGAAAATGGCTGCCATACGCCGAAAAAATAACAATTACTTACGAAATTAAACTTCAACTTTGAATCCACCCAAAAAAAGGGCATTACCCCGACACCAAAATACAATAGATAAGCGTATCAAACCTGGGTACGGCATCCGCTTTGTTCTTGAAATTTCAAATTGGGCAAAGATTTTCGCTCAACATGTTTGGCGCGTTTTTGTTGCAACCACAACGTGCGTAAGCTTTCTTACTTCAACAACAATCAAATAAAACCGAAGGATACGGGTCCGCCGCTGGCGAATCTTTGTGGCCGAGCGTGCAACGCTCGTATGTAATCGCACATTGGCAAATTTCTGCAAATTATCAATCAGCTCAGCAGTGAACGCTTTCATAACATGAGAATAGAGAGAAGCTAGCCGCCGTCATTTTCAATACAGATTCAAGATCATAACTTTTATAACTCCGAACTCGAAAGATTTCCAAATATTAATGACACATCACGCGTTATTTATAGATGTTGTCGTCGAAGTTCTTGCTCGCCGTATTGCAAGAGATGGTGACTTTTCAATTTCAAATTTTAATTCTTCTTGTTGCAATATTTGCAGAATAATCAATTTATACAAAATTGATTCCAAACGACTTTCGGAACAAGGGCGTAAACATCTATCTATTCTAGTACGTACACACTTACATTCTTTTGTCATAGATAGTTTATTATAACCGCACGATTGTCGTCGTATACAGTTTCCTAAATGCGCACAGTTCCATCCAGTTTGGTGTGCGGATCAGTTGTTAACGAGAGCGCTTCTTTGAGCAATGGAAGCCAGCTGCTTTTCATATTTTGTTCGATTTCATTCCAGCTTTCGTTTCTGCATTAATTGTGAAACGTTTCGTTGCTTTCATTTATCAATATATCTTGAAGTGTGCGTATTTGCGACCTACTTTTTAGGTTCTCTCCAGTAAACTTATCATTCGCGCTTTTTAAAATTATTTTGGACAAAGAATAGACCAAAAGTCACGTACGCAGACACAATATTAGTTAAAATCCGCATTGATTATTTCCACAAATTTGAGAAAAATTTAAGATGGAAAACCAAAATTTTATTATTATTAGCAAAATTCATACCTTACAATTGAAATGCAATTAATCAAATTTTTAATTCGCTCTTTTCTTGGTAAACTCCAATTTGAAGATTTATGCACAGGTCTGTAATGGTCTGCACAGTTAAGCGTACTTACATATTAACGCCACCGCGGCAAAATATTAGCATTGAAATATTATTATTATTATAATTTTATTATATTATTATTGTTATTATTATATTATCATTATATTTAGAAGCCAAAAAAACTTTTTTTAAAAGTTTAAAAGATTGCTTTTTATTGCGTTTTTAATGGAATTTTTGCCGCGGTGCCGTTAATAAAAGTTAATGCTACTAGCTGCACTGATAACTTTACGGTATTTGTCTTCCACGAAAAGCGGTTACATCGTAATAACTTGTTGCATAAAGCGGGTGTTTTTGAACACTTTTTATTATGAAAAAGAAAACATAAAAATTCAATAGGAAAACTTTTAAATGATTAATCCGAAGCGCAACCTACATCTACTTCAATACATTTCTGAGCTTCCATTGATATTGTCGGTCAAGTTTTCGTCCTCTTCCACAGCTGACAAAAATGCCTAGTCGTCGAAATTTGATGGTCAGCTTTTCCTGACTTGTCTTTCAAGCTGATGTCGCCAGATTTAAAACGGGTGAACCATTTCTTGCATCGACTTTCGAATATGAGTGTTGTTATCGACACACATTTTTATGTTATTCATAAATATAATAAATTTTGTAAATTTTTATTAAACTGTAGCACGTCAACGAAACGACTAATAATTATACACCAACACAATAGTTTGTTATGTGTAAATAGAAACTAGGTTTGTGCTTTTTGCCGCCTGATTAGCTCAGCTACGCTCACATTCTGTTTCTCTTTCCCTTTCTTCCCTCGTTTTTCTTTTTGGACTTATTAAACGAATGTCTTACAATTCTTACTTGCTGTGAACGCCGATTTCCTTCGTCCTGGCACTCTAGCAAAGCCACTTCGGCCAAATCGTCTAGGCTTCCACGTGATGACGTCCTCCATGAACGATAGCAATTGCCCTACAAGCCAAATATCCCTTTGGAGCTGTATTAAAACACTTATTTGATTCCTCTTTTTTTTGTTAATATCCTAATTTTATTGTTTCAAATTGCACTCCCATATATTTATATACTACCCTTACAAAAACATTTCATATTTGTCCTAACCATTTAGCATTTTGTTTCTATGGACTCGTATTTGGTTTTATACAAAATTTCGCATGTTCTTTAATTAACAATTTAATTTTCATACACAACTTATAGCGGTTTTAATAAGACAAATCATGACAATTCATTTAAATGCGAAATTTAGGTCTTTTAATATTTATTTCAAACTGTATTAAATCATCCTTTTTTTGATGTTTTCTTGCTGTTAGAAGTTTTAATATCACAAGGTTTTCATTTAATTGCAATGCTTGGTTTTATTTTGATATTTACATTAAACTGTCTTAGATCATTTTTTTTTTTCCTTTAACGACCACGACCATGTCTTGGCTAGCGTTCTGTAAGTTTTTCTTTTCTGCCAACGTCCAACCTCTGACAATGTCCTCGCGCTAATTTTATTTCAAAAAAAGCGCTCTTATACAGACGGACGTTCAACTTTGTTCTCTTTTCATAATTCTCTCCCAAAAGTGTACTACTGTGTGAGCGGAGAAGAAAGTTTACTACTGTGTGAAGAGAGATCTTAACCGTTTGAGTCCCAAGCAGCACGGTCGCGTTGTTCAGATTTTATGTCGAGAAAACCCAGACGGTATTGAAAAAACACTGTTGAAGAATCCCAATAAATAAAATATGAGAAAAGTAATAACTTTTGAAATGAGCCCACGTCTAAATAATGCAATGCTCTAAATTCAATTTAAAAGTTGCTTCTCAAAGTAAAAATTACTTTAACGCTTAGTTTGGTCTTGGTTGCAATTTTGCACCGCCCGCTACAGCTTTCAAGGTTTCAGCAACCAAAATCATCTAAATCTTGCTTGCATGCTTTCGAAATTAATATCGTTGGCAAATAAAGTTTCTCAACTACTCTATCGATTAGACCGAACTGGAGATGGCCCTATACGTGTATACCTGCCGTGAAGGCTTAACCCCACGATGGCACACGAAGCGTGGAAACGCATACTCAACGCCCCGAGGATAACCTTGAGTTCCAATGGAGATACGTATATGGGCGTCTCTCTGATGAGGGCGAGGAACTATCTAAAACCTCAGTGGTTTTGGATAAGATGGAGAAGCTGTTGCATTATTTGCTATCTGAATGTGCGTATCTATTTTTGAACGAACCTGACACCATTTTGTATTTAAGCTATTGTCGATAAGTTTATGCCAATTTATATTTAGACAAAGGGGCATTTTTCCTATTTTCGAGTTGGAACTTCAAGTTTCCTGAATTTTACAAAGCTTCATGGAAATTGACAAATTATATGGGTTTGCATATGCACATACAAATAAAACAAAAAGAAAACAACGCACAAGAGGAAATAAAGACGTTTATTTAAAATTTCGAAATTAATTATATAATATACGTTTATCTTATACTAATGTTTATTTGCTTTATATTATGTGATTTGCAATTTTGATTTATACCATCCATTACAAATGAATGATCATTTATTTTAAAGTTGAAATATATTCATCAAATTGTTTTTTTAAAGAGTGATAAATGATAATTTTCAAATTATGAAGCAATTAGTACAAAAATAGGCTTTCGATGGTATCATAAAATTTAAGCAGATTGTGGAGCTTAACAGTTCAGGCAAATGAATAAAATTCACGATTAAGGATGCCGACAAAACAATTTCTGAAATTCCAAAATTTCAGTCACTTTCTGAATTCGTATCTAAGGATTTTGTTAAGACTCTCCAAAACGAGACTAAGATGCCAAATATACACTGCAATGAGGTAAGTTGAACGTGTTATTGAAATCCTGAAACTAGCCTGTTCACTTCTATATTAACCTCCTTATTGTTATTTTTTCTAATTTTGTTGTTTATTTTATGTCGGTTTATTTATTTTTGGTTCTAAAACCATGTTGTTGTTCATATTTTGCTCTAAAACACTTGGAGGTTTTTAACGCGAAAACGAAAATGGCGCCACAGCCCCCTTACCTTTCCAAATAACTGCAGCTCGGTCTTTGTGGAAATAGGATTTTGAGCTGTCAACGAATAATGTTGTTGGCGTGCCTGCCCGTTTGCAAAACGGTCTCAGTTAAAGCTCTAGTGATGGTTGCGCCCCCTCTAGACCATGATGTTTTACGTCTTACTGACACCTACATTGGGGAGATGAACTATGCTTTGATGAGAAGCGTAGATGTGCCGAAACTCTCACCTCCCAGCGGTGATCCCCGGGCAACGGCTTCGGCCGGCTAAGAAGAGTTTAAGGTTTTGGGCTGCTAACTCGGCGACGAGTTTCTGAGAGATGGTGGAGGGGTTGGCTGGAAGAAGAGCTCTTACTCAATAAGCTAGTTACTACCGAGGAAATATATTGAATGGTATTTAAGTACAATGAAGGTAGTAATCTAGCGAGTGCATGGTAGAGTGCATTAGACTAGTCTACCATGTTCAGTGCAATACCCGAGACCTATATATCTTGAAGAAAAGTAGTTCACTTGGGGCTGGCAACCAGGAAAGTATGGTGAATCCGAAGCAAGTACGGTTGTTTTTAACAACCGCCCAAAGTATGCCATAAGGCTTTGCAAAACAAACTGGGAGCCACGGGGGTCAGGAAGCTCGCCTCACAAAGCCACGTATGCCTGCGGGTATATGATGGACTTTGTTCAAAAAGTCGTAACGGAATAAGAATTTTCTCAAGAGTAGAGTTAATGATACAAAAAAAGGAATTGACGGATGGCTTTCCCTTTGGCCTTTTAATAAAAACCCTCTTGAGAAATAACACCTGCAAATATTATTAAAAAGGGATTTGACGGAAGGCTTCTTCCCCTTTTGCCTAACATACTTTTGAACATATGTCACGGATGCCTGCGGGTAATGGTGGTAATTGATCAACGGCGCCGTGGAAACCTTATGGTGGAAGGGAGCGCAATTTTCCCTTTTGAACGCATAACGTTGACCAATTTGTGAGTCCTGACTGCTTGGGTGCGACCCTTCGGGGAGTACTCGTGGTGGTTGTGGTTGGCAGTTCCAAGCCAAAGTGGAACAATCGAGTGCAGCTAGGCCTCACCACTGACCAGAGTGGGGTTTATTGATCCAAACGCAATAAACCGTTCTGGACTCTGGTGCTGTTTAAGCCTCTAGTTTGTAGGGATTGTCTAGCTCGACAGGAGGCGTAGATTCCGCGTGGCTTGAAGATGATAGCAGTTATCTAATGACGTATTGAACTCCTTTTGGCATACGGCGACGAAAGTGTTACCTTTTGGGGTTTCGCCAGTTCCACAATTGTTTTAGCTGAACATTCGATAAATGTCTCACGATCTAGAAGGAATAAAGATAATGGATGACGGCATGCTGATCTATAGCTGCCGTGAAATATTACGTGAAGCGATGACTGGTCACAATAGAAAGTTCAAACTGCTACTAAAACGTTGTGGGAGGTGGAGTTGTAAACTGAATAAAACAAAAATGAGTTTGTGTAAACCTCGTGTTAAATTTTATGGTCATAATCTATCGGATAAAGAATTTCAACTGGACAATTGGGAAATCGATGTTATAGATAAAGCTGATCTCTAAAGATTGCTTGGAATGGTGATTTATTTAAGTCGTTTTATTCCGAACTTGTCCATGAGAAATGCTGAACTGTGGAAACTTATTGTAGACAACACCCCATGAATATGTTTCGAATTTAGAGAATTGATTGAGATCATAATTAATACGGTGACAATTATAGGAATGCTGTGTGTCGACATTCATTGTAAAGAATTTTCCATTGTACTAGGGGGCGCAGTTTTCCAGAACGATAAAACAATCGCTTCAAGGCAGCTGTCGCATCAGTCACTCTGGTATTGAAAACTCTATCAAATTATCTAAGGAACACATTTTTCATTTAGATGTGAGGCAATAGAGAAGAAAATCCGAAACTGCGAAACATGTGCAAAATTTTTTGAGACACAACAAAAACTAACAATAAAATTACATCAAATGCCAATGTATGCATGTCAAATAATCTCAGCGGATATATTCCCCGACAGAAGTTAACAAGAAGAGAGGTAAACGTCCGTATGATAAATCCACGAAAGTGCTTGAAATTGGACAAGGAGTTGGAATACAACTAAGCCTAAGTTGCGGAAAAAATAAAGTTAAAGAGATTCCTGAAAGACAAGGTTTCAGATGGTTCTTGTGGATGTTAACGGTACCCCATATAAAAGAAATAGAATAAATATAAAACGTTCAGTTTCTGTTGAATTCTAAGACGACAACTCAAATTCTAATATAAATACTTCAAGAGAAAGGTCTGTTTCATCAACGACTGAACGACTACCATCATATTATTCTTCATATCGTACAATCGAAACACTTAGGCGGTTGTAACTGCTCTCAGTATTAAATAACCACGTTCTGTTTACTAATTGAAAAGGGGAAGATTTTTTATGGTTGACAGGTCTGGCAATGGTACTAAAAGCATAAATATGGCATCTGCCTTTTTCGTGTTCTTATAATTAGGCACAATACAACAGCATTCTGTATGTGTACATATAAAAAATATATAAGAATTAATCCTATCGAGAACACCTTAAATATAAGAACTTTTAATTAATTTTGATCTTTTAGTTTAGTCTTATGTAAATAAATAGATACCTATGCAGAAGGATATTACATTTTTGGAAATTATTGGAGATTCTGAAGATTAGTGTGGTGTATTGCGGTTTACTACGTTATTCAAAATTGAATTAAAAAGCAAATTTTGGCTTAAGACGTCCATTCTAATTATATAACAAAGCCATTACTTATCTCTCTCTTACTAATTTCATAACCCTTGTTTTTTTTTTCGCTTCTGTTGCGAAATGGTTCGATCTTCATTCAGGGGGGACAAATCGAGCACTGACTTTATGTTTATTTAAGTCCTTTGTCCAGAATTCTATAATATGCTACATAAGGCACAAATTTCCAAAAAATTGGCAAGTTTCGATATCGATTCTATATCAAGCTACTTGAAGAATTTCTGAACTGAGACTGCTTTTCTCTTTAGTTCGTAGCTAACATCAGGGCAGCGCAATGAGTTGTTAATTTCCTTGAGCTTGATTAAAAAGAGGAAGAGACTTATTTTTTGATCATTCTAATAAATGAAAGTTGTGTTCGAATATTCATCATTGAATATAAAAGCAAACCGGGTTCGTAGTTACTCAAGTTATAAAAATGGACTCGTGCCCCGTTGTTACGCCCTGCAATTCCTGTATTGCGAAAACCATAGAAGCAGACTGTCGCACATGCACAAAATCCATAACAAGTTACCAATGCTTACAGCATGTGATTGATGACAGCGATACTCAACGAAAGACTTACGGTGAATTGTTAAAAGATTTGTTGCAAGTGGACGTAAGTTTCCAATGAAATTATAATTTAAACCTAAACGTTTGATTTTACTTGTTAAGAAGAATTTGGAAGATCGATTACCACAACAGATTTGCAAAGAATGTGCTAATTTGCTAAAGCATGTCTACAAATTTATCTTAGAAGCCCGCAAACGCCATGAGGAATTTCTCCAATACGATATTAAAAGCGAAGATTTCTCGCAAGATATGCCTGTACATCAACCTGCCCTAGAGAAAATGCATATTAAAATAGAACCTGAAGAAATCCGATCAGAGATACTGAACGTACCGATTAAGACAGAACCTGCGATGACAGAAACTCCATATCCAATATTAATGGAAGTATCGCCTAAGACAGAATTGGAAGCACTTGAAAATAGAAAAGAACAAATTGGGTCGCCCTTAAAATGTGAATTGAGACTTAGTGATGATATTAAAACAGAAGAATGCGTTGAGAGGTAACTACATATGCCTTTTTAACAATGGAATACTAAAAAATTAATTTCAGCGACTTCAGTGGCAGTGATACTAGCGAGCCCGAAGATGACATGAACGAAGATTTCAATTCGTCCGAGATGCTGTTGCCGGTGCGATGTGGTATTTGCGACAAAGTGCACTTGCGTACTCAAGCCTCGGGTGAGAGGCCGTTTAAATGCGATTTCTGTGAAAAAGCGTTTAGATGCTTAGACAGTTTAAAATATCATTTAGTAACACATAATGATGAGAAACCATACAATTGTTCCGAGTGTGACAAATCATATGAACACAAGGATAAATTATTAGTACATATGCGAATTCATTTCGCTGATAAACCGTTTAAGTGCGAAGCATGCGAGAAAACCTTCAGAAGTCTACATAGTTTAAAATATCATCTTGTAACGCACAGTGAAGAAAAACCTTACATTTGTTCACAGTGCGGTAAATCATTCAAACATAAAGATAGATTAGGAGCACATGTGCGTCTTCATTCCCTTGAAAAGCCTTTTAAATGCGATATCTGTGAGAAAGCCTTTAAAAGATCATCAAGTTTAAAATACCATTTAAAAACCCATAGCGACGAAAAACCATATTCTTGTTCCGAGTGTGGAAAATCGTTTAAACACAAGGATAACTTAGATGTACATATGCGTGTCCATTCAGGTTTACGTCCTTATAAATGCAATGAGTGTCAGAAAACATTTAAGTATGCTTCCGGATTGAAGGATCATATATTCCTTCATACTGGTCAGAAACCATTTACATGTAAAACTTGCGATAAAAGTTTTGCCCGCAAAACCAATTTAAAAGCGCACTGTGAAAGAAATAAGCATGAGAATTAATAACAAGTTGATTTAAGTACGGCCGAAGAGGCGCTATTCGTTTTTTAGCATAATTGAAGGTTATATATATCACACCAACCACTGAAAGTTTGGCATTATTGTTATCACATGCGAAAGCAGAACAAAAAGTACATGTATATTCTGTGTCATGAGCAGTCAGCTTTAGCTTTTTTACTTTCCACGTGTTCATAGACAGCATACAGTGCTATAATAATATGCTTATATATGCCTAAAATTGGTTTTCATCAGAATGGTACAAAGAAAATAAGTGAAATGCTTCGAATTTTACATGCGCCGATTTTGGGGCGGCGGAATTGCTGTGTTTGTGTTATTTAACATAAATGTCTCCATATAGTAAACCTTTCCTACCCAACTACGATAATGCATTCTCAGTATTAGCATTAACGAGGCTTCAACGACGCTTTTCCTTCCAGAGTGGCTATCTTTAGAAACTCTTCATCAATTGAACATTCTTATATTAAAGAAAATTTAGATAATGTAGTCATTTAATATTTAACAAAGTTATAAAAAGTAGATTTATGGTTTAAAGCCAAATACAAACAAAATTATCAAGTTCAAAAATTCTGATGTATATATATACAGTGCTTCTTTTTTCGCCACCAAAAATTTCTCATAAAAGAGGCGCGTCAATAACTAACGCAATAAATCCCATTTTTATGCGTTGATTTAGTTACGAGTATGAAAGATTCGTCCTAGGTAATTTTCTCACTTGCTCTATTTGTAATAAATGTCTGGATTTAATAACTAAAACACGTTCTTATTATTAGAATTTTGAGAGCTGCGAATCTCAATAAGGATCAATGTGCATTATGCAATTATGCAATTATGCAATTACTAAGCATAATAAGCCGACAAAGAGACGGAAAGTGCATATGAAATTATTCATTAAGATCCGCTCCTGGTTTCAAAACACGGTAGCCCATAGATTAAAACAAAATTGCAAAGGCGCTTATAGTAATGTTGTGATTACTCCCCATGCACGCAATTGCTAGCAGTCAGTTAAAATGGAAGAGGGGGAATTGCGAAGATGTGAACATCAATGGAAGCATGCTCTCACCTTGATAAAGTACGTAAAGGCGTAGAAATTATTACTATTTATCCTAAGTATATCCGTCGAACGCCAAGGGCTGGAACCATTAGTCATTTTATTTTGTTTTTGTTGAAAAAGAGTTAAACCTAAAGTTGCTGATGATTTTATTATTGTATTGCATTTTTTACGTGTACAGTGCAATCTAAATATAGATGAGGAGACGTATTCGAATTACGACAGCACATGGAAGCAAATGCCTTACCTATGATAAAACTTTCTCGTTGTGTAAGTTTTTCTTTTCCAACTTAACCAGAAGAAACCATCTGTATGCATTAATGCGTCCATTGTATTTATATCACGGAAAGCCGCGAACGGTAAAGAAATTTAAAAGTAACTGAAATCAAGGTTTTGTAAGCAAAAATATCTTCAAGATGTTTAGTTTTAGATATAGTGCAAAATATTTTACTTTTTATGCATAAGAAACTATAACTCGATCTCTCAAGATGAGTTTGGTGTGATTGATACACTGCGCCATCCGACAAATGTCATTCACAGCCCTGAAAATTGTTGACAGCAACATTTTTTAATTGTAAATAAAATAAGAAGATTTAAGACAATTTGACGTGTCTATAAATACTATTCGATTTTTGATTTATTTAAAATTGCTTTGTTGATCTATAGTTCAGAATTGCTAAATTGTGCACTTGAAAGTAAAATTTTAAATTTATTAAATTTATTAAAACAATTAAATCACGTATTGCTTATTTATTCTTTCGTCGTAACTATAGCGAGCCCACAGTCGATAAAGGCATAACGCTTGTCGATTGGGCGTACAACAACTAGGCTGCGGCCACCACCTCCTTATATCTTTTCTCTTTCTTGTCCGCAACCCTGTGACACACCTTGTGAATGCTTGCTTATATTAAAAAAAAAATATTTGACATCATTCGTAATTTAGCATTTCAATATAAAGTTAATATTAAAATAATTCAGAAATATCAATCTAAAACTGTTCTTCTTTTCGTTAATTCGAATTCAACAGATTTCTTCAAAATTGCCGATTAGACAATGTAATTATGTCAATGCAATACGTCTTCTTGATGAGTCCAATATAATAAGGGGCAGCACGTACTAGGGTCACTTTACGGTTCGCGTCGTCAAACTATCGTACGGTTGCTTTTTGGACTGAAATCAAGAAATGTAAGTAAGTAATCAAAAGAAATATAAAACTAGAAAAAAAAAATTAGTGAAAATTAAAATCTATTAAACAAAAATATCAACCAAAGTTTAATAAATTGATTTAGGTATATCATTGTTTATTTAAAACTTCTATTTTTTCAGTCGGTCGTCGTCGTGATTATCGCTTGGTACAATCTTCGCCAGCTTTCCAATACCTGCATCAATAATTGGAGAACTAAAAAATGACAGCCAAATTGACGCTTATTTGTTTTTCGTAAACAAACTACGTATAATAAACAATACCAAGCATGCAAAATGAAATGAATACAAAATTATGTAAAATTTGAGAATTGAAAAAAGTAGTTAAATTAAGTAAATTAAGCCGTGTTTAAATTTTTAAGTTTTTTATTGCAGGAAAGCTTAATTATAATATATTCTTTCATACAGATTTTCAATAAACGTGAGTGTTATAATATTGTTAGTGATTCATTCATATAAACGATCATCATTACTTCAAATTTTCTCTTTCGTTCCAATATGCCAAACTTTTTTTTTATGCTCAAATCTGGGCTAATAAAATGAAAATCCAATATATGAAAGGTTTCACTCTTAGTATTTATTTAACTTTTCTATAAATTTTTATGCGAGTTGAAAGTTTATAAATTAATTATATTTTTAAGAATTTTATGTTTATAAATTTCGTGTCAGCAATCCTCTAACTTGTCCACCTAGCAGCCTCAATTAAAGTACATCTACACGAACATCAACCTTCATCTTTTTAGGTAGCCTGGACTGCGTTCACTTTTCAGTGAACGCAAATGCTGTGAAGCGTCGCACAAAAGTTTGCGATTCTTCCCAGCTTTTTTGGGGTGTAGGAACTCTTTCACTTCTCCTGTAGAGTACGTCAGCCACTTATTTTTTAATTTTTAAATTTTCAAAAGCTGTGGTTAGATTATCGAATTAGTAGATATTGTAATATTAGCCTTTATGCACTCCAATGCAACTTTCCACAATGTTACTCACCAACGATATAATATATATTTATACCTTGTTTGTAAAAATTAAAAACAATTTATTTACTGGTTTTGATGTAGGGTTAAGAAGTCTGATGTGCCCTGCAAAACTTTTTACGTTCGTCTCGTGGCGATTCTTTCTTTCCCGGCTTCCTTCTCTTCAATGAACGATTATAAAAGGAAGCTCGATATTAAAAAAAAAATTGTATCTACGTTTACGAAATTTTTTTCTGCACAAATCGCAAATTTAATTTCGGCCATACTTTAATTTTTTTAAATTTTAGAGTTAATAATTTACTATATATAAGAAAGGATTTTTCGCTAGCAACATTTGCTCAGTAAAATTATTAGGCTTTAGACCATCCGATAAAAGCAAACGATATTAAAGAGAGTAAGAGGGAGTAAACGAGCTGAAATGAGCGCATTTACTGAAATTTGTACGAGTATCGAGAGCTTCATTATATTGGGAAGCGTTTTGAAATTTGGGAGATTAAGTAATTTTTCTAATTTTATCCAATATATGCTTTTATAACAATATTTTGGTTTGAACATGAAGCTCGACGGGTATTTCGCTATCGAGCAAATAGTCACCCTACATTCGGTCATATTCCCATTAACGGTTGCTCGATAACAAAAACAACGTAAAATGGAGATTCGCCATCGAGATAGCTCAAGACCTTGGATCTTTGGAAATTAATTCGTTTTTGTTCTTTAATGAATTTTTTTGGTTTATATAGTTATCTTTGCTTATTCAAACATCATGTGACAATAAATTCTGTAATCTTTCACATCTTGCTTTAACAATTGCTTATTATCTTTTACTGTAAATTAAATACATACTAAAAAGATATTAATGAAATATTTGTAAAGGGCCCTGTAAAGGCCCTATTTTCCCATGATTACTAAATTAATGGCATTTCTGGGTTTAAGAATTTTGGTTATATAGATTTGTCGGGGTTGTTAGTCAAAATTATTAATCGATTAAATTTGCTCCGCATTGAAGTTCGATAAGTGCTGTAATCGATACTTGTTTTCATCGTTGACATATACAAGTTGTGTTCTTAACTCATAGCCGAGTTAAACAATCTAACAAAAAAGAAGAAATTATAATGGATAATGAAGGAGATGGTGCTGCCGAATACTCTGTTGAGCGTATTGAAGACAAACGTATAATGAATGGGAAGACTGAGTATTTTTTAAAATGGAAGGGTTATCCTCGCAGTGAAAATACATGGGAGCCCGTCGAAAATCTCGATTGCCCAGATTTAATAGCGGCTTTTGAGGAGTCTTTAAAAAGCAAAAAAGAGGCTAAGAAGCGCCCTTCGACGACACCTAGTAATGAGGCGAAGTCCAAGCGGAAGGCAGGTGAGGACGAAAAGGATAATAAAAAGACTATGGGTTTCGATCGCGGCTTGGAACCATCGAAGATCTTAGGCGCAACTGATTCCTCGGGTGAATTGATGTTCCTTATGAAATGGAAAGGCAGTGACGAGGCCGACTTGGTGCCTGCAAAACAAGCCAACATCAAGTGCCCTCAAGTTGTCATACAATTTTATGAAGAGCGGCTGACCTGGCATACTCCAGATGATGATAAAAACACTGGTGGAAAAGAAAATAGTGCTGATTAAAGAAGAAGAAATGTAATTGAATAAATTTAGTTATTTAAGAGTTTTTTTTTTAAGATTGAAAGCGTTAAAAACGTAATGTCATATATTCAACTTCAGCATTGCATCAAAACTTTTTACAAAGTCCACCCATCTTCTAATTTCCATCTTATGAACAATGGATTTGAAAAATATCGATGCCGTTTTGTTCTCAGTGTACTAAATACTTTAAATTTATTTGTTTTATTACAGTATTTCTTTTTTTTTTTTATTTTACATAAAAAGAATCTTGCAAAGTATATTCGTAAGACTTGAAGAGAAAAAGGGAAGTTTGTCAAATAAAAAAGATAAAAATTACAGAACTTCAAAAAATTGTTAAGATTGCTGATGGATATGTTAATCTATGAAGAGGGGCTCATATGCAGTTTCAAAACAAAATTTCCCGATCTTTTATTCACGTAAAGACTTTATAATTGCTCACTGTTTCATCCGGTGTGGAATCTGACCGTTGTTTTCCAACGCCAAGTTTTTAATTTCGTCTATCAAATATGTTCCGTCAACTGACCAAAAACTGTTATGGCTAATACTTGCGGCGGTAAGAGTTTGCCCACATTCGCTTCAAAAGTAGATAATATGTAATTAGGTCGTGGATGAGATTTTTAATGCAAGTGAGATATTCATAAAAGAAGGAAGGACTGATAGCGTGTGCGTTGAGGCAAGTTTTTGGCAACTTTTAAAAATCGTGCGTGCATTGTTTTTGACAAGTAAAATATAGCACTCTTAACTCTTTTTCCACTCAAAAACGTATATTTGGAATTTTCAATTAAAAAACTGCATAAAGTGCTACGCACAACGTTTGCGTTATGAGACCAACGCTTAACGCATCCACAAAATAATTTGAACATACAGATTCCATGCGCTGCTAAAGTAAAATCATGTGTTTAGCATTTGTTTATGTAAACGCTAGTGAAGAAGCGTTAAAATTAATAGACAGAATAATGCCTCCCAAATATACTTTCCATCAACACACGAAAAATAGGAAGGAAGATAAAGGCGATTTCAATTATTGTTGATACGTTCACACTGTGATTAATATAAGATTTGTAATTAATAAGGAACCTTTGATAGCTGTACGGATAGCGAGGATTTAATTATTTGAATTATGATAACAGGAATGACGCGCGAGTGATGTCGCCCTCGGGTAAGGTCCTTATATAAAAACGGAGTTCTGGATGGATTATTTGAGACAATCTTCGATCGTACGTATTATATTGAACTGAGCAATTTAAAGCGAGTGTTCGCTTGAATCCTTAACATTCTACTAAATTTGACGGAAAAAATGGTAACGAAATGTTCATGTATATGTTCTTTGCTAAGTGCAGATTGTTCTTAACACTGGTGTAAGTTTCTCACTTGTTATAAGTGCAATTCACAAAAACGTTTCCCTCGGGTTGTATGCAGATATATAGCACATGGAAGAAGTATCAGATACTTACCGCAGTTGTAAAATGGGAGCGTCTACAGTAAGGTCGATTATCCAAGAAACGCAGTGGGTCTTATGAGATGTTCTTGCTCCGTTTTTATGCCTTTGGAATAGGAGCGTATTGCGAATAATTTTGAAAATCAGCTACACTGCGTAGATACGTTTTATAATATATTCCAGCTTTCAGGCACGTACTCAATAGTTCTGTTAGAACTGTGCGATGCTGCTTTTACTGCATTTGCTCTACGAGACAACTTAATGAGGCCTTACTGCAAGGCAAGAAAAATGTCAATAAAGGGTTATCCTGTGGAATAACGAAGATCGAAAATGTATTCGATGCACTGGCGTCTTTTTGGAAACTGCTAAGCTACCATTGCTTTACGTAAAATGCATCAATTGTCCCTATGCAAAGCAATAAGGTTATCGGAAAATAACTCCAGCGGAAGTATCTTTCATCTTTGCGATATATTGAGAAATTATTAAAATTAAAACCCAATTTAATGATAGTGAAGTTTATTTAAACAAAAAATTACTGAAATATAAATGTAATGAAAGCGTGAACTTCCTTTTACAATAACCCAAAAAAAAAAAATTTGATATTCACTTATGATAAAGCAACAAACTGCAGCATTTATTTTATATTAGAGCAACAAAACATAGCATCCATTTATGATGTAAAATCAAAATATTTAAATTTAAACTTTATATAATTTTTTCTATCTTCTGGTTGGTTTGTATAGTACATAAACCATACGATTTTGTTGTGTTCTTGTAAACATGTTTGATACTTCGTACGCAACGAATAGCATGGAAGCGTCAAAATATACTCCTTATTGTATTTGTGGGGCCTACTCATATATTGCAAAAGCGAGAATTTCTAACATGAGTTTAGGAAGGAATCTGGACGCTTTTATATTTACTGTATCCCGACTGTTGTCAGCCAAAACTGCACTTTTTTCACTACATCATTTCATTGCATGTAAAACAGTGTGCTTTCGTTTACATACTTCTTTCATAAACTCAATTAAAATGAAGTAACACATTTCAAATATTTTTAGCAT
>NW_023998454.1:24677-57644 GCF_014805625.2 Glossina fuscipes | reverse complement strand
GCTGTAATTTGGGACGACGGGTATGATCTATAATTGCAATCCTGCTGATGACGTTCGCGATGTTAATTATATATTGTATGTCTCTCATATTACGTAAAGGAAAAGGAGTTTAGTTATTGGATACTGGCTTAGCATCCTGACGTGATATTTACGTGTATGCTATTGTACATAATAATTTGCGTTTAATAGTGTAAATATAATTTTAAAATATATTTTAATTACACAAAAGTGAAAATAGACAACTTGTTAGGAACTACCGAGGCATAGCCAAGTTGAGTGTCTTGCCCAAGTTGTTCGAGCGTATTGTGACTCAGCATTTGGCCTTTGCCATTAATTCGTATATTTCTCCGCACCAGCACGGCTTTCGGAACGGGCGATCTACAGTCACCAAGTTGTTACAGTTTACTTGTCATGCTTTCAAGGCTTTCTCTAGTGGCTCTCGCACGGATGTGATATACTCTGATTTAAGCAAAGCATTTGATATGGTTAACCATAGACTACTTATCTTTAAACTCCAACCCTCTGGTTTCCCACCCTACTTAGTGAAATGGATAAGCTCTTATCTGCACAATAGATCCTTCAGGGTTTTGTTTAACTCCATCACCTCGGATGAATTCCCCGTTACGTCTGGCGTACCTCAACGAAGTCACTTAGGTCCTATTTTATTTAGTTTATACATTAACGATCTCCCATCGGTGGTTAATTCCAGCCAGATCTTAATGTATGCTGATGATGTGAAACTGTTTTCTTCCTTCTCTGTTGAATCGCAATCACACCAGCTTCAAGGTGATTTGGATAATTTTGTTGCATGGTGCTCTTTGAATCTTCTGAAACTAAATCTGAGTAAATGTAAAAAGCTTTCTTTCTCAAGAAGGAAGTCATTCATTACTCAGTATTTCAAAGGTTCGCATAAGTTGGAGGACGTCGATTCGATCACCGATTTAGGCGTTCTATTTGACTATAGGTTACGTTTCAACTTGCATATTGAGCTCTCGATAAGCAAAGCTAGGTCCGCGCTTGGTTTTATAAAAAGGTGGTCCAAAGAGCTTGATAACCCCTACATTACGAAAAGGCTGCACATGTGTTTGGTTAGACCCATACTCGCGTATGCCTCTGTTGTGTGGTCGCCTTCATATAGGTGCTACGTAGATTCAATTGAATCTGTTCAAAAGCTATTCTTGCTGTTTGCCCTTAGAAATTTGGGTTGGGATCCGATTGCTTCTCTTGCTCCCTATGAAAACAGATTGCTTCTGTTATCCTTACCGTCTCTTGAGAAACGTAGATTTGTTCTTGGCGTTTCCTTTGTAATCAAAGTAATAGATGGTGCTATTGACTCGCCGTTATTACTTGGTGAAATAAGCTTTAATGTCGCTAACCGCTTCTCTAGGTGCTTTATCTTGGTTAAGGTTAGTCAATGTGAATATAATTATGAGCTGTTCAATCCGCTCAGAGTAGTTTGCAAGAACCTAAATGACGTCTATCACTTATTCTCGTTATCGGACTCTTTAAAGTCCATTAAAGCAACATTGCTTAATACGCGCGATTTACCTATGTCGTATTTAAACTAGCTTTTATCCTTAAAAAGTCGTTACGTTTCGAAAGTGAATTATTGTCAATTTATTATCGGTTGCCAGGCTTATGCATGTTTGCGATGGCTTAGGGGTTCATTTGCAATTTGGTCCTGTACCGGTTGTAAGTGTGCTCCTATGCTGATAGTGTACATGCTTTTTTTCTTTTTTCTTTTTTTTTTTCGTCTTATTTGTTTTATTATACTTATACTAAATTTTATTATTAATTAATATAAGTTTTGCATTAAAAGCCAATTGAACTCGACTGTTATTTGTTTAGTCAAGTTTCTAGTATAAGTGGAATAAATAAATAAATAAATAAATAACAAATACTTATAAATGGTAACGCATACAAATAAAGTTTCACTTTTTTTCTAAAAATATAAAAAATCAAACGTACCCATCCAATATCGTAGAATATGAAAATTCCATTCTTTTCGTTTTTTTAAGATCACGGTGATGAGTATAAAAGATTCGGCCACGACGGAATATATTTTCCTTACTCGTTTAAATGGACGAATCTAACAATTGTATTATAGGTTAAAACAATAGAAGCACGGATTTTCGTGTCCACGTTCCTTTAATTTTTATTTATATAAACTTAAACGGACTTATAGTTTACGTTAAATTTATATCATTAAATGCCGTTTTGGCTTAGATAATTTTTCAAAATATCACGTATATGAAACGCACTTCTGCTGGCGTTATTTCCCGACAACTTGCTTGCTTTGCGCAGCGGTGCTGTATTCTTCCGCCATAATCCGCTTTTTAGCTCACCATTTTCTTCAGAATCAACATATTCTCGTGGGCAATAAGATTCGTCGTGCATTTTTACAAAATTATGCAAAACAACAGTGGCCTTTACTACCGATGCCGCGTTCTCGGGTTTCATATGGATGGGACTTAACAAAACCCTCCAACGAGACGCCAATACACCGAGCGCATTTTCAATCGTTTTTCTTCCCCGGGATAACCTCTTGTTGAAGGTTTCCTTATCTTTTGGCAAAAGAATTCCAGGATAGGGTTTTATTAGGTTGTTCCGCAGAGGAAATGCTGAATCTCCAATAAAATAGTATGGAAATTCTATATTGGTGCCTGTTATGATTGTAGCTTCAGGCAACTCTAATTGATTTTGTACTAAACGCTTCACAAACTCTGAATGGCACATAATGCCATGATCACCTTGCGGCCCGCAAGCACCAACATCAACTGCCGTAAAAATGTAGTTCGCGCCGCACACTGCTAGCAGAACTATTGAGCACGTGCCTAAAATAAGAAAAATATTATTAAATCTTTTCATATTTTAACGCATTAAAACATTACCCTTGTTTTTATAATATTGTGAGCCAGAATTCGCAGGACGCACTATACTAATGTGTTTTACATCTATAGCGCCTACGCAGTGTGGAAGATTCCAAATAGTTTCGAAATCAACCGCGATACGTTCCCACCCCGACTTATTGGGCAAAGACATATAAAACGGAGCAAGAACATCCCATAAAACTCGCGATGTTTCTTGAATGATAGATCGTACTGTGGACGCTCCCATTTTAAAGGTAAGTGATAAATATCTAACACTTTCTCCTTTAGCCAAATATCTGCTAACACCACAAAATAAATCTTGTATTGAATTGACCAACCAAAAAGGAACTTACAGCAGCGTTAAAAACAATCTACACTTGGCAGATATAGAAGGTCTACACGAAGACTTGGTTAATTTCTCCTCGGTCAAATTTAAAAGAAGATCAAATATTTTGGGATTCATTCGAACATTTACTTTAAATTGCTCAAAGTCGTTATTGTACATATGGTCAAAGGCGGTGACAAAGAATCCATCGACATCTCGGTTTTTATATAAAGGCCTTACCCAGAACCTTTTTTTGTATCTGCAGCGGCGACGATAATACTCGCACATCATTCCCGTTATCATAACCAAAATAATTAAATCGTCGTTGTCCATCATCTTTTATTGCTCAAGCTTACAAATCAACAAACAAGATATTAAAGATTGCTAGTTAATTATGAATACTATGTTATTAACTACCGTGTGAATACCGTATTAATATAGAATCGTTTTTCTTTTTTTTTTGTTTGTTTAGAGATGGATTGGACCAGTTAAGTTAATGTTAGATCCATAATCCAGAAACGAAGTTGAGAGCGATTGATGAAAAAATTTAAGCATAGGTAGACTGATGTGGCAGAGTGTTCGCAATGAGAGGCTCTGTTCCGCTGTCAATCCATAAATCACCGTCCTTGTTACTGTACTGTCAAGATCCGGCTAATAATGCCGATAAAAGAAAAAGTGTAGGCGATTCGTGATTGTAATAGAAATACTAAATGTAAAATTAGAATGAAAACTCAGCTGATTTGATAAAGGCAGTCAGTTGCTTCAAATGCCTAAAGTTACCAGCACGAAAAATTTCATATAGATTGTTATACAGGTTAAATATACTGAAAGATTGTCTAAGGATGTCAAACCTCCTGCACTCAAAAATAAGGTGCTCGGCAGACTCAGTAATATTGCAATCCTCACAGATGTCAGAGGAGGAGACTTTGATCATTTTAAAATAGACCTTGTCGTAGGTGTGATTACTCATAAGACGGTGAAGAACTTTAAATTCCCATGTTGTGAATTTTCCTTTAGGTAGAAGCGTGGGTGTCAAAAAAGGGTAAATTTTGTAGAACAGCCGGTCACTTTTTTCTCTACCTAAAACATGATACTCATCTTTCCATTCTTTTATGATGAGTTTTTTGACTAGCAGAAAAGCTTCGCTGGGGGGGTAGTTTATGGACAAAACTGTACCATCGAAGTGGTTAAGTTTTTGCAGACAAGCGATTCGAAGACAAGACCCTGATCGATTTTTTTTTGAGTTGGTGATTGAATTAAGTAAGTTTAATTCAACTACGCATTTATCATGAATAATATTATTCCAGGAGGGTATTGAGTTAACTTTATTGAAGATGTTACTGAATTTTTTGAAGCAGTTAGAGTAACTACTGATGACATGATTGTGTCTGGAAGCGACCTCGTCAAAGAAGGCAGGTTTGAAGATTTTTACCTTGAGAAGCTCTTTTGCAGTTACAAGATAAATTCTCTTAGCAACGGGGAGTTCATAAGAGATGGAACGTAAAATTGATGTTGGTGTTGAGGGGGACAAACCGGTACAACGTCTTAGGATTGAGTGTTGAAAGGTTTGTATTTTTTTTAATGTATACGCAGGAGCGTTACACGATGTAGAGTAGGGATATTCAATTTTGGATCTAACAATAGATTTGTAAACGTTTAATGCTTTCCTAGGTGGGAGTCCGGTGTGAATGTTGGTCAGAAGTTTGATGACATTTGAGCCTGTGTTGCAATTTTCGAGGCTATCCTTGTAATGCTCATGCGTGGTTAAACTTGAGTTGATTATTCTGCCCAAAAATTTAAAAGAGGAAGACGGACTGATTTTTATACCATTGATTGTAATGTAAGAAATTTTTTTGGGACCCTTAGCAAAGCGAACGACTTTTGATTTTTCCGGGTTGAAAGTTAGATTTAAGTCTGCACAAAGTTTGTGAAAAAGATTGGCTATAGTGTCGAGGTTACGGACTGCTTCCATTAATGATTTTCCAGCAGAGATGATGAGGAAATCGTCAGCATATTGAAATAAATGGGTAGAATTGTCCTGTAATTGATGTAAACCGGCTGTGTATAAATTGAAAAGAACTGGGCTGAGACAGCTACCTTGAGGTAAGCCTCCACAAACTTCGACTGTATGTAAATCTAATACGAGAGTTCTCGAGGAAAGAAAGTTGAGAATCCAATGCCTATTTTGTGTCGGGATTTTAAAATCAGATAGAATTTGGTCCAGTTTCGCTAAGTTTACACAGTCGTAAGCTTTATTAATGTCTAAGCAAAGCATGACTATCTGGTTCCCATTTGCTTTTTCATTTGCAATTGTGAAAAGGACTTCATTAAGGCACATACCGATGGAGATATTTTTTTGGTAAGCAAAGGACCTTGACGGGAGAAGGTGTGAGTGATTCAGGAATTTTGTTAGTCTTTCTTTAATCATTTGGTTGGTAATTTTTAGAAGAACAGGCAAGAGGGATATGGGTCTGAAGTTGGTGAATATTTCAAGATCTTTTCCGGGTTTAGGAATGGGCACTATTTTAATTATACGCCAAACGGTGGGAAACGAGTTGGTCATCCAGCGCTCATTTATAGCAGATAGCAGGGTTAGAAGGCTTGGCATGGGAAGGACCTTTATCATTTCATATTTGATTCCGTCATGGCCTGCTGCCGTGGACTTCTTTTTCGACTTAAGGACGTGCATGAGTTCATCAAGGGAGAATGGAGAGATGTTTTCCATCCGAGAGTTAAGTAAGGAGGTTTGGAGACCACATGTCGAGGGAACTTGAGCTTTCAGCCATTCAAGGTAGGATTTGTTGTTGAGATCATCCCAAATGGGGTGCTTGTATTTATTTTTTGTGGTGCGATGACCATTTAAAAATTTCCAGAATGGCTTTGTATTGCTATTTGAGCATAGTTCTTCGATAACGAGGGCTCGATGGCATCTTTTGGCTTTTCTAATCGATTTCTTCCATTCTTTTTGTGATAACTTGAAATCTTCAAAATTAGAAATATTGGGGTATTTGGAAAATTTTTGTTTAGCAGCCTGTAATCTACGGAATTGTGAAGTGAGCAGCTCGTTCCACCAAGGTTTTGGTGAGTAGGAATTCGAGATTTGGATGTCGGATTTGGCGTTAATTATTTCTTGTTGAAATGAGCACTGGATAGATTCGACCTGTGGCTCAAGACATACGTGAATAAGATTATTTAGGAGTTTTTTCCTCGAGATAAAGTCATTTATCTCGCACGAGGTAATAGAGGTGGCATTAAAGAGAATAGGAAGGTGGTGGCTGTTTCCCAGGAAAATTTCTTTTTTAACCTCCCGTTTGAATGTGAGATGGGTTGCGTTAGTGAAAGTAAGATCCAACACGCTACCACAATTGTTGGTCGTAGAGTGAAAATAGGTTGGTGAATTATCATTCAGACAATAGAAGTTACTAGCTTTAATGATTTCTTGCAAGGCTTTGCCTTTATTGTTTGACACGGAGTCACCAAAGCAAGGGTGTCTTGCATTGAAATCTCCTGCAATTATGACATTGTGGAAACTATTGAGCATATCACAGAGACGATTAAAGTCATCCCGGAAAGATTGAATGGGGATGTTGGGCTTGAAATAGCAAGCAGCAATGACGATATTAGGTTTTAGACAAGAGGTTTTGATAATGACTATGTCAGCAGTCGATTTAAATGGGATTTGTTTGAAGGATATGCCTTTTCTGGCAAGGATGGCAACACCTCCATAGCCGTCACTTCTACATTTATAAGCGGAGTTGTAATTTGAGATTTTGAGATCGGAAATTTTTTCATCGGACAGAAAGATTTCACTCAAGATGGCGAAATCAGTACGGTTGGAATTTATGAAAAAATCAAGAGAATGGGCATTACGCCTGAAGTATTTTTATGAAAGACGTCATGAGAAATGTTAGAACATGATAGGGCCGACCCAGATGTACCTTGTTTTAAAAGATCAAATTTTGATTTAAGGGAACTTATTTCTGTTTGGATGGTTTTAAGCATGTCTTCTTGAGAAGAGATGGAGAGAATCCTGAAAATCTTTTCCAGAATTATCTCCATTTCAGTGGATTTATGGTTATTGATGAAAGTATGCTTTTCAAGGGGCGGGGTAGGTTTTTTTGGCTCCTGCGACTTGTTACTGTAAGTCGAGGGCGTCTTGAGAGACATTCTATGCAAGGACTTGGGAATACTTGTTTTATTTTTTAAAACTGCATTGAAGTTTTTGTTAATTAAAATATTATTTGTATCAATAGTAGGGTCTCTAATATTGTTAGGAGCATTGCTGTCCTTCATTGCTGGGAAGTTTACGTCATAGTTTTCAAGTAAATTGTATGGGTTGTTAGAGAATTTCTCTTTGTATTCTCTAAAAGATAAATTCTGGATGGTTAAAATTTTTTTTTAATTTTCCTCTTTCTTTCTTTTTGGAGACTCTCGAAATGTTACGTTGTGGTCCAGCGACCCGCAACCTAGACATTTGATTGAGAGGCATGAGTCCGTAGGACAGGCCGGTGACTTGCCACAGTTCAGGCATCTGCTTTCCTTACTTTTGCAGAATTTGGCGATGTGACCAAATCGGCCGCAATTATAACAGAGCCTGACGGAAGGAATGAAGTAGTCAACTGGAATATTGCAATAGTTGAATTTTATACTCTTGGGAATTAGTTTACCCTTGAAACCAATTTTTAGGCTGTTTGTTGGGATGAACATTTCTCTGTCTGCAGGGTCTCTTCTGAGGATTCTTGTAACAGAAATGATTTCAATATCAGAGGTAGCAGAGTTGAGAAAGTCCTCTTCCTTAATTGAAGGTGGAATGTTTTTTACGATCCCAAATTTTTCTGTGAAAATTCTAGGGATGTAGGCCTTGCAAGACTTTGGACCAAAATCATTGTTTATTATAAAGTTGTTGGCATCAACCGCAGTGGCAAAACCAAGTTTGGCTTTGCCATTGCTGATGGTTTTGATATTAATCAAACCATCCAATTTGAGATCTTTGATGTGTTCGAAAAAGAATGAATCTGAGTTAAGGCGAAAAGGTTGCTCTAGGTTATTGTTGCATACTTCAATGAATACGTAGCACTCACCGGTCGTGTCGTCACTATAACGATTTGGACTAGTTGGGTCAGAGCTCTTTCCTTTTATGGGACTACTATTATTGTTACTGTTCACAGAGCTGTCTTTATTGGGAGGCTTATTCCTAGAGGGAGCGATCGGGGACTTTAAGGAGGTGATATTGACATCCTCAGTCAAGTCTTTTACAGATGAATTGTTCTTATCAGAGATGATCTTTTTGAGACCTTCGTTCTGGGCTGTGATTCTTCTTTTAAGTGAACCCTTGATATGCGTGATTCGAACAAAATTTTCGAAATCATCATCGTTTGATAACATGTTTGAGAGCCTCACCCCCTTGAGGGGCGGGCGACTTTTAGGTTTCGTGCTAGATTAAAGGCAAGAGAAAAGGATCAACTGACTTACCGAGAAAAGAAGGGATATGGAAATCAGCCGTTTTTGGTGGAACCGACAGAGACAAAGAAGAACAAAGCCTTGTAAGTTAAAGCAGTTTTAAGAATTTGACAGGAATCGCCGCTACTTGATGTCCAATGTACAGGTGAGTTGACGAAGTGAGTCTTGTCAGGATGAGGTTGAAGACAGCAGGTGGTGCTGCGCAATTTGCGGAGAAGCACAAGGACGTCGAAGCCTTTGTTGATTTTGTTGAAATGCCGCAACTTCACTATATATATTTTCACTACTTCAAGAGTTTTCAGAAACAAAAAAAAAAGGAGAATTTTTTTCTTTTTTTTTGTTGAAAAAAAAAATTTATTTTTCAAGAATTTTCTGCAAGAAAGCGTCTTATTTCATGCAGAGTTGCCGAGCGAATGTGATCGTTTTACTTCAACAAAAGTCACATAGTGAAAATGCCTTATTATGCTTATACATGTAAAATACAATAAGTTAGTTTTTGAAACCATATGATTTTGCTAGAATAGTACGATGCAAGCTATGTGTATCTTGTTAACACAATAAGCGCTGGGCGCACGATAGAAAACACGAAATCAGTCAATCATGTGTAAATGAAAAATCAGAAATATTAAGCCAATTTTTATTGTGGCTGTCCGAAAAAGAATAGCTGGTTCTCCTCTCTGGAAAATAGCCAAACAAACTGACTTTTACTGAAGCAGTGGTCGAATATTTAGAAAATAAATTGAAAAAAAGAAAAAATTAACTTTAGAAAATTAATTATACATACGCTTACTCTACTCATATATTTTATACACTTTTTGAAAAAAAAAATAGCGAAAGTAAAGTAGTTTTTAGTGCATTTTTAAAATTAACGGAGCAAAGAGTTGAATTATTTCTGAAAATAATACGTCCAAGGCTTTTCGTGTTCACATTCGTTTAGCTCGACGAAGCATTGATGATAAGGTTTGTTTTACAAAAGTATATATATTGATTACTTATTTTCCGGTGACCGCATTTAAAATGTGCAAACTGAAAATGTTGAATGACATGATAGCCACGATTAAGACGAGATTTACTCCAATGGACAGAAAAAATTGTAAATGCAAGTTTCTTGACAATGTTTGACAATGTAAACAGTTTTTTATGTTCTATTTAATAAGAAGAATTGTTATCCTTTGCTTATGTCACTAATGTTTTTAGTTTAGCTAATTATGGGAGATTTATTAGTATCGTTACCATTAATAAACCCAAATAATACTGAATAATAGATGTATGACAAAAGAGCAAGTAAGCATTTTTAAATTTGTTTTTATTAACTCTTTCAACTTCCAAGGAACAGTTCGGCGAACTGCTTCTCTTCGTTTCATACCGTTTCGACAGCTGACAATGAAATTTGACAAATATGAGAGAACGTATTTAATAGCTGGTGTGTCTGTGTGATCCTAAAAAACTGATTATCAAAACATAACCAATCTTGCTTAACACAAGCATTTTGGAAAGATAAGCAATAGTGTTAATATGCGCATGGCTGACGAGTTTGACCATGCGGAGATCTCTCGTCCAATAGATTCGAGGATGTTGATTGCCTTTGTGCTATCTTGTTCTTTTGTAAAAATATATACATCGTCCGCGTAGAGACAATGTTCCACTCTTGGTACACGGCAAAGAATTTCGCTAATTTCGTTGAAAGCGATCTGGAAAAGCGTGACAGAGAGAGGAGATCCTTGCGGAATGCCATTCTTTAGCGGAAAGGAATCAGAAAGATGATTGTTGATTCTAACTTTGAACCGCCGATGCGACATGAATGATTTGATGTAGTTGATAAATTTGGGTCCAACATTCAATAATATCAGGAGTCTTAAAATAACATGAAGACCAACTCTGTCAAATGATTTTCCGAAATCAATTAAGAGAATTGTTATGTGATTTCGTTCGGAAATTGCTTTGCTTGTAAAATAATCAATATGTAACAGAGTGTCGATGCACCCTCTACCCCGCTTGAAACCAACTTGTTGCTTTGTTATCAGGTTCTTGGACTCAAGAAACCATAATAGTCTAGATGCCATAATGTTTTCCAATACCCTTGAGAGGCAAGATAAAAGAGAGATTGGGCAATAATCCGATGCGATAGAGACATTTTTAGACTCTGGTGTTGGAACAACTGCTGCCAGTTTCCACATGTAGGGTATATGGCCAGTCATAAATACCGTATTATATAGGTCCAGTAATTTCTTTTTACTTGACTTAGACAGCGCACTGATCATTTGGTAGGAGATGCGGTCTAGACCAGGTGTTCTTCCGCTTCGATTTGAAGAGACAACTTTCAAATTCCAAGGTAGATATGTATTTTCCAGGAAGGTGGCACATCTGTCAATACAATTTGAAAGAGAAATTGGAGCCCTTTTATTTTCGATGAAAGCACTGGAAAAGTTTCTGTCAGAGGAGTATTCGCACTACATTTGTCCAAGGTAATTAGAAATATCATGTGCGTCAGTTAAAGTTTCATTGGGAGCGCAGATGGCAGAAATTTCGTCCAGGTTTGAAGTCCCATTGAGTCTGTTGATTTTGTTCCAGACAACTTTCATTGATGTATTTCTGTGAATTCTTTTCGAAAAAAGTTGGAAACTAAGTGCCTTTGATTTTCGTAATTCCTTCCTGAATAGAGCATTGGCCTTTTTGTATAATAACAAATGATCACGATCAGGGCATCTCTTAAAGCTGTGCCATAGATCCATTTTATTTTTCCTCAAAAACGAAAGCGTATTGTTCCATCAAGGAACCCTAGCTGGTTTAAAAGAGGTGTTGTATTGAGGAATAGAAAGATGAGCAGCCGTGCGAATCGCTTTAATCATAATAGGAGCATCATGGTTGCAGTTCCCGTTAAATGGCTTTGAATTCAGAAATGACTCGGCCTGTTTGGAGTAATTGTTCCAATCCGCTTTATCTAGGAGGAATTTGGCCTGTTTTGCTCGAGTAGCAGAGGACATTGAAAGTTTAAGATCGATTATGATTGGAAAGTGATCACTGTTATGTACATCATCAGAAATAGACTAGGAAACCAAAGGAAGAAGTGATGGAGAGCAACATGTTAAATCAATATGTGAAAAAGTATGATGAGTTGAAAAGTGCGTTGGTTTTCCATCATTTAAAATGCAGAGATTGCTTTGAATGAAGGCCTTTTCTAAAACAATACCACGAGTGTTGTTCATTGTTGAGCCCTAGATGGTATTCCAACTATGAAAGTCTCCGCATATTATTAATGGAGGGGAGAATACGGAGAATAAATTGTAGAGTTCTTGCTGAGAAAACGATTGCGAAGGTGGAATATAGAGCGAACGCACTGTAAATTTTATGTTTAACATTATTTGTGTCGCTACGGCTTGTATGTTTGAGCTTAAGTTTATGCGTTTGTGAGGTATACTTGATTTTATGAAAACACCAACTCCTTATTTGGAATATAAATTTTGATCAGCATTAATGAAGTATCCAGTATATGATTTGGATGGAATAGGATTAAAAGAGGTTCTACAATGGGTCTCTTGAAGCAATATAAAGGTTGGACTGAGATCACTTACGGAGTTCATCAAAATTGTTAAGAAGTCCCTTAATGTTCCATTGTAGAATTTTAAAAACTTTATTTAATTGTAGTGACATGGAGTGGAAAGTAGGTTAAGTTGACATGTCAGCGTCTCCGTCGAAAATGTCACTATAAGAATTTTGTGTGAATAATTTGTTCTTACCAGCAGAATAATCTGTACTTAGGTGTCTGCATATATTTGAAACGCCACGAGTGGGCACACGTGAATAATTTGAAATTGAAGGTTGATTAAGGGCTGAAAGATTGGATTCATTACAGCTTGTAATTTGTTGAGGAGAGTTGAGAACTGGTGATTCTGGGCGATTTAGATTATTAGATTTTGGAATATGTGTTGTTGTTTTAATTTTTTCAATATTTACTGTTGTTTTCATTTTTCCAATATTATCTTTGGCGGGCAATGGAACTGGTTTGGCAATGTACTTTTTGGTTGATGGTGGAACAGGTTTTTCATTGGAAACAGTTGGAGTTAAAGTCTTACTAGGCTCGATTTGCGAGGCAACAGCAGCGTAGGTATTACTTTTGCTAATTCTTTGGGTTCCACATGGATTAATTTCCCGGTATTTGCGTCGCGCTTCACCCATGCTACAGTAATTTTCTGTTTTGATTTTTAGAATTTCACACATTTGTATAAAACGTGGGCATTGTTTGTCTAACACCGAGTGTTGGTCGTTGCAATTTAAGCAGAAGCTACGCGTACAGCTTTCAGCATGTGGAGGAAAAACACCAGTTAGCATAAGATGGAGCACTGGTGCATCTTTTCGCCGTATGGCCCAGGCGTTGGCAGTTTTTACACCTCATGGGATTTGGAATGTAGAGTTCTACTTTACATTTGTACCAAGCTACATCAACCATTGGCGGTAGCCGATAGCGGTCAAAAGACAAAATAATTCTTCCTGTAGGAGAGCGGATTTTTCCATCGTCATTTAATTTGGTGAATTTGTAGACTTCAGTGACTCCTTGACTGCTCATTTCGCGCACAATTTCATCTTCCGGCACATGCTTTAAGCAAGGGGCATAACCTACGCCTTTAACAGAGTTTCGTTTGTCATGCAGTTTAGCGGATATAGCGCACAAATTGGCTAATGATTTACACTTTATTAGCTTTTCGGTTGCGCTCGGTTTCCCAGCCAGGACAAGTAAATTTCCATCGCGTAAAATCGATATAGAGTCTATATGCGTTGTAATGCAATCTAGTGCTTTTTTAATAGCGAAAGGGCTGAATTGCGAAACTGTAATGGAGGGATCAGTTGGAGAAATCACAACATATTTTTTGCCGATAGGAACGATGCTACTGGTTAGCAACATCGGAAATTCGAAATTTTTAATTTTTTTTCTTTGAGGGGATACGTCTGCCAATAGATGAAATCTATATGAGTTTATATCAGGCGGCCCCGGGGCCATTATGCCTTATGGCATAATGTCTCTTATTTTATAAATTGGGAAATAACCACTCGCTTGAAAAGGTTTGGGACCTGCTGAGGTTAATGACAATTGTTTTCAATATTTTATTTTTCTTTTATGTTGCTTGTTTTTTTGATTTTTTTATTATATTTGCAGAAAAAGAAAGCAAATATCGTATCTGCAATAATCAGTTTTTGCAAAAGCAGAGAGAACAGACGAGTTAACCTCACAAAAACACAGAAAAACACCAAAAAACAATTAAAAAAAAAAACACGCACCACTCAGACCACAAGTCGATGACGTATAGAACTAGTATTTTAAAACAGGAGATTGCCCTACATTGAGAAGGAGCCATTTTGAAAACGCTAACGCGCTTTAAGTTGACTGATAGGACTTTCGCCGCCAGATAAATTTTTATGTTATCCACCAATGTTTCAGGTGCCAGTCTTGACACAAATATTGCTTTTTTGTGAGGAACTGCCGTCAAGCAAATGTCATTAGTTGGAACAGGGGGGTTCACGGTTGGGGAGTTTAGAGTTGGGGAGAATATAGATGGCGTTATCGCCCTTGTACCAGCAGCTTGTGCGACTTGCCCAGTCTTGTGACCAGCGTTCACTTTCGAACAGCCATGGGGAGAGGATGATTTATTTTTCTCTTTATTATTTTTAAGCGATGGCGCTTGATTACAGTGAGTGGCGGCCCTGGGCGGAGATACCCTTGCCACTTCAGCGCTGCTTAAAACGGAAGGACTTGCCGGCTTGTTTGTAACTATTTTGTTACCAACCGACTCAACAATATGGGAAACATTAACATACACTTTAGAGTTAGAGGAATTTGTGGCAAGGGTTTAACGTGGGTTCCAGCCTGAAAGGCTTAACCCCACTCCATGTCAAGTCAACGAAAAGAAAGAAGTGAATTATTAGGACAAAAAAGAAAAAAATTCCAAAGAATCCACTACACTAAGTTTATCTACAAATTTGAGAAATTTAATAAAACTTCTCCATTACGTTGTCACTGTAACAAGAGAGCAAAAGAACAAGAGAAAGCAAAACCAAACTGGAAGCACGAAAAAAGAGAGAGAATACAAATCAGAAACATTTTCTCTTAAATTTTCTCGTAAAATCTACACTACTGAAGCAAGTGTATGTGAGTATTTCTTCTATTTTAGACAAGAAAAAATGAAGCCCAATTCTCTGCTCATATACAGATGAAGATACGGTGTATGACAAAGGTAAGATTGTATTTATCTATACTTATTGTGATGTATAATTTATTCATTTCTTTTTATTTCATTTTAGACTAAAAAACAAGCATACGTCTCCACTATCACTTCAGCAGAATGCGATATTTCCATAGGCCAATGGTAAGCTTGTGGTCATCTTTATTTATAAAATTTAGTAATCACAAAGTTTTCTTTTGCAGATATCAACACACTGGCACAGCGATCCTGATTTATTTAGATGTATTAATTATAAATATATATTTTTTTTTTTTTTTTTGGCATGTTGAATGGAGATGGACTAAGCCAATAGAGTTGTGGCTTATATGTCCAAAATTAATTATATATTTATGCATTACGTATGTGCTGTGAGGGCTAATTTCGGCCAAAACCTGTTGCTGTGATAGCTCACCGTCTCCAGGTTTCCTTTGACAAGAAATTTCTTCAAAGTATTTTTTTCTTAGAAAAATATATTTCAGGATTTCTTCTTTCACAATTTTCTATATCAAAAATAAGTTCATTTTTTCTTAATCTAAACTCCCCCTCCGAGACGAAGATATTTGACACGCCTACAACGCCCACACGCCTACGATGATGATTTGATTTCTTGATTTCTTGAACAATAAAGTCTTAAGTGACAGATATAATGGTATTATATGCTTTCGCAAATTTACCTGATTCTCAATTTACTCCAGAATTATCACAGTTTTTTTGGAGGTTCAGTGATAGTTTTATTCGTCATCATTTCCTTAATAGCTAAGGCGAAAAACATATGCAGAGTCCTAAAGAAAAGATATAGGAATTTAAGACCAAACAATTTTAATCTCAATGTAAGTAAAAATTCCAAATAGATTTTAATGATTACTTTAACAAGGATCTTCTCATATGATTTCTATTTAATGAAAATTTCCCTAATTGCCCTGTTTTAATTTGTTCTCTTTCTTTTTGAAGGATGCACCCGAAAACGGGCGTAATTTGGTCGACTTAGAAACTCATATATATCATTCTCTTATATGGCTCACAAAGAAAATAGCAAGATTGGAAGATATTATTTTTGGTAGAATACATAATAAGCCGAATAGCAGATCGTTCGCGTTGTCTTACGTTTTAGTGAATAAGAGGAGAGCGATGACAAGAGTGTAAATATGCAGAATTTGTATAGCTTTGCAAGACGTGTAGCTTCGCTCAAAAACAAATTGATTTAAATGCTTACATATCGTAAGAACAAGAATGTGCTTGGAGTTTGTGGGCTCCTGATAGATGGAGAAGATCATAAAGCACTTGTCACTTTGACAGTAAATGAAATTAATCTCACTCGAATATGACGATTATCGCTGATGGCGTGCTCCAGTTGTAAGCCCAACACTCCGTCAGGCGTATTATTGGCACTTAAGGCTTGTTCAGTTACGAACCATACATGTCCGGACTCTGTCATATTATAATCCCCAGCATCACGGAATATGACCTGAGCATCTTTGGTGTTAAGATTTGTAAAACAACTTATAAGCAGATCTAGATATTGACATATTATTGTGAGTACCTGGCATATAATAAATAGACTCGGCTTTCAACAGTTTTCATGTCATCTAAGTGTTCCATAAAACTTTCCAATTTTGGTTCAGATTCAACAATTAACTCGACAGTGGCACATACGTCAATGTCATCGTAAAAGTTTTGAGAAGTAGTTTGGAAACGACCGAATATAGCACGACCACCGAGAGTAATCGGGTAATCGAGAGAATACTTTTCTGCTCCGTTTAAGTAACGTTGAATTAAGTAAGTTGCAATCACAAGTGAAAGATTTCGGGTATATTATACAAACGGATCAAAAATACCACAACTCTCCGGCTGACATTACAAAACAATCGATGATGGCGTTGATAATTGAACCCGTAGAATCTTGCAGAAATAATAAAACGTCAGTCATAGCAATTGCGACTGCAACAAATGTTTACATTTTTGATATTCTTTATCTGGGTAAGGTCTACCCCGACTTCGGTCGCATTTTAGAAGCAAAATACCCTCGCAAAATTGTACATAATAGTCATTCCATCGTCGATCATTTACAACATCGTCAAAACGTTAAGTTGTCCGAAATATTTGATACTTTTGTGGCTTACCGTCTAGTAAGTGATGACAAGACACACAGAAGTCTTGAAGAAACAATCCAAGACACATTGAATATGCCGTTTACATATTTCGAGATTGAGGAAACTGAAACAAATCCGTTCAAACCATATAAGCGGCCTATAACGAACGCGTGGCTTTCGTCAATTGCCAAGAAAGGCTTACTGCAACTAAAACTTGCCGAATATCTATTACATTTTATCTTCCTTTCTGTCTTAAAGATTTAATTATTTTCAATTTTGTAATGCCATCCGCAGGCTTCCTATCAATAAAACCTGGGTTTGATCATTTTTCCAAAACTGCTTAAAAAATAACAGCACGTCGCGTTGAGAATAAAGTCAATCTGCCCCTATCAACCATCAATGAAACAATGCAGCGGCTTTAAACATATTCCTTATATTAGGTAAGTGGAGTGATCATAATTAAATAAAAGTTTATTAAAATCATTACAATATTGTAAGGAAGCGTTTTTGCTTCCCTATGAAATACAAGTCCGTCCGCTTAAAAGTCCACCTGCACTCCATAGTTAACAAGTCCGAGCTGTCCACGCACATCGTTCTGTGAACAATACACGAGCAGCCTCCTCCAACTTCAAATGCAAAATCATAAAAACACACACTAACTATGCCTACACTTGTAAAGATAAAATCATAAAACACACATCAAATATGTCTATACCTTGTAAAGAGAAAATAACATAAAAACACACCCTAACTATGCCTATACTTGTAAAGAGAAAAACGTAAAAACACACATCAAATATGCCTATACCTTGTGAAGAGAAAATATCATAAAAACACACACTAAATATGTCTATACTTGTATAAAGAGAAAATGTATAAACACATATTGCACAGGCCTACGCTAGTTAATCCATAAGAATACACACTCTAGCACCAAACGAAGGGTAAAGAGAACGAAGAAAACATGTATGGAAAGGCGCCAAGGCATAGAACATGTAAAATATATAATTGTAGTATTATCGATTTGTCGCACTCTACCGTAATTTACAAGTTATTGCTAAGTTTACATTTTACACCTAACCTAGTTAAGGTAGTGTAATTCTAGTAATAAGCTATTAATAAAATATTATATGCTTACGTTATTATTCTAAGCGATAACCTAATTTAGTTATATTGCTTAAGTTAGCATTAAGTTTTTTCTTATATAAGATACTGACCATACATTAGATACATCATAATATAAGCAAGTATTTTAAACGAAAGTTAAAGAATAAAGAATCTAAAATAATCCAATAAACCAAAGAACCTTTAATTTCTAAATGGTGTCACTACGTGGCTACCGTGACAGGACGTCGGTGAAAAATTATCCTAGGTTATCCTGGAAAAGAAACGAAATTTAAAAAAAAAAGGAACTATTTTAAAAAAAACTCTATATATATATTGTGAAAATTGCATGAACCCTTAAAAAAAAAACATATATATAATAAAATAAAAAAAAGAAACTTTACATAAAAAGCTTACAAGACTAAACACAAATAGAAAATTAAATAAAAGCTGCTCCACGAACTCGCATATATAAACATATATAATTAAAGATAGAAGTGCAACAAACATTTACAAAAAAAAGGAAATTTCCTTGTTAACGGACTTAGTCCAGTTATGAAAAATATATTAGTATGGTGAAAAAGCAGAAGAATAAAAAGTGCTAGAAATTCATTTGTATAAAATCTAGATTAAACTCAATAATATCAGATTTTGAAACATAAATAACAAAAGGAAAAGTGAAATACATTTTTGAAACACTTACATGGAAAAGAAAGCCAGCAAATTCCAACTTCACATTAACTGAAAAAAAAACCTAAAGTGGCCAGAGGTGCAGTGTGGTAATGCTTAAATACACAATTAAATATCAAACAAATACGAGAAATCTAAAAAAAAATAGAAATTAAAAACACGACAGATGAACAACAATAAAAACAACAATAATGAAACTTCAACTCCAAGAAGTCAAGACACTCCACAATTGGAAGAAGCTGCCCGATCAACAATACATCAACCGCAAGTATACTCTAGCAAATATAGTAGATATGCAGATACCCTATAATTAATTATATTATAATATAACTGTTATTTAAGGATGATAAATTAACAGTGCGTATATATAACTTTTTATAAACAAATTTAAAGTTCATTTTTAATGCTTTTTTAATTATCCCAATACAATTTAAGTGTAAAACAGTGCTTTTAAACAAATTTTTTTTATATATATACATATATAAAGGGTCTCATTTAAGAGTCAGAATAGGATTATATTTTATAAAAATTTACACACAGAAACGTCGTTAATATAAACACTACAACATAACAAAATAAAAAGGAGAAAACATTGAGCAGATTACTTTAAATATCTCCGTGTATTGAGAAAAAGGACGAAAGAAAACTATCCTTTTCTACTTATTTTACAAATTTTGCATTATTATGGGGGGGCTAAAAAAAAAAAAAAGGGGGGTTGAGACAGTCGATTTCCAAGAGGAAATTTCGGAAAGAAGGTATAAGCAACAATTCCAACAGCCACAGCATTGACGGGTCAACACATCAAACTATGCATGGACTGGCCAACTATAGTACAACAATGCAAAAGCATTAAGGAACGTTTCGACAAGTCGTACAAATGTCTTAATATCGATAGGCCCACAAGCGCAGACACAATAAACAGACATGTACAAATACTTGTAGAATGTCTGGAAGAAATATGAACAATATTGAATGTTAATTACGAGCGACTCACATCAAAGCATAAAAGCACAGCGGATAAATACTTCCAGGAACTACGAGGACGGATATTAGCCGTCACAAATAGAAGACGGATAGAAATCCCCTTAAGTAATTCCCTCCACGAAACTATAAAACCATATCACACAATAGCGAAATCTTCCCCTAACAATATGCCACAAACATTAGTAGAATTCCTCAAGACAGCCTCACTTCGATGGCAAAATTGAAAATCTTCAAAGCTTCATAGACGCACTAGAATTATTAGATACTATCAAAGAAACGTATGATGCCGCAGCAATCTCCCTGGTAAAAACCAAATTAAAAGGTGCTACCAGAAATCTAATAAGCCACGAAACCACACTGATACAAATAACGTTAGAGAATAAAATAAAAAGAGAATCAGTAGAGGTTGTGACAGCTAAAATCATGAACTTACAGCAGCGAAGTAAAACCGCTAACCAATATCTAATACAGTTACCAACAAAAGAAAAATCAGTTCTAGTACCAAATCAAACACACCCAGGAGTAATAGTGGCCGGTACTATTGTGGATAGCAAAAACGCCTTTATAAGAATTGTCAACACGAGCATGAACGACGTAGCCATAAGTAGTAGCGATATTAAATTTGAGTGTTTAAATAACGCTGAAATCTTAACAATAGGCCACAGAGCGGAACAAGAAGAAAAGTTAATATTAAACAAATTTCAATTCCCCACAACATTCAAACAACCACTAACAGAAATATGTACAGAATTCTGCGATATTTTCGGTATTGAAACCGAACCAATAACTGCAAACAACTTCTATAAACAAAAGCTCAGATTGAACGGCAAAACACCTATATATATTAAAAACTACCAAATTCCTGAATCACAAAAATCAGAAATAGACAAACAGGTTACTAAATTAATCAAAGACGGAATAGTTGAACCATATCCGAATATAATAGCCCACTTTTATTAGTACCCAAAAAATGTCTACCAAACACTAACGAAAAAAGATGGCGTTTAGTAGTGGATTATCGCCAAGTCAGCAAGAAACTGCTAGCAGATAAGTTCCCGCTTCCAAGAATCGAAGATATTCTTGACCAGCTAGGAAGAGCTAAATATTTTTCATGTCTCGATTTAATGTCTGGATTTCATCAAATCGAACTCGAAGAGAAATCACGAAACATAACCTCTTTTTCAACAAGCAATGGCTCATATCGCTACACGCGACTCCCGTACGGCTTAAAAATAGCACCAAACTCATTTCAGCGCATGATGACTCTTGCCTTCTCCGGCCTAAAACCATCGCAAGCATTTCTCTACATGGATGATTTAGTAGTAATAGGATGTTCCGAGCAACATATGCTCAAAAATTTAAAAGATGTGTTCCAGCTATGCAGGCAACACAATTTAAAGCTGAACCCGGAGAAATGTTCTTTCTTCAGGCACGAAGTAACCTTTTTAGGCCATAAATGCACTGAGAAGGGAATACTTCCCGATGATAGCAAATATGATGTCATCAAGAATTACCCAATCCCGAAAGATGCAGACAGTGTAAAACGTTTCATTGCGTTTTGCAACTATTACAGACGCTTTATAAAAAATTTTTCAGAATACTTTTGAGAACTTCATACTAAACTACGGGCCCATGAAAACACTTGTAACGGATCAAGGAACCGAATACAAGAATGCACTAATGAACGATCTATGTAAGTACCTCAAAATTGACAATATAACATCAACAGCCCACCACCGTCAGACACTCGGCACGGTGGAACGCAACCACCGAGCGTTGAATGATACATCCGTTCATATATATCGCCTGAATTGATTGATTGGGATATTTGGATAAAATATTTCCAATATTGTTTTAACACAACACCTTCCACAACACACAATTACTGTCCTTACGAACTAGTATTCGCAAGGCCACCACCCCAATTAACAGATCACAAGAAAAACATTGAGCCACTATATAACATAGACGACTACGCTAAAGAGACTAGATATAGATTAGACATAGCATACACGCGCGCTAGGTTACTATTAGATAAGGAAAAAGAAAAACCAAAAATAAATTACGACAGGAAAACTAACAATTTCCCACTAGAAGTAGGCAACATAGTACTCCTAAGAAATGAAGTAGGGCATAAGTTACAGAATAAGTATTTAGGACCGTATAAGGTCATAGAAATTAAAGATAATAATAATATTAAAATAATAGACTGTAGTGTGATCGCATACCGTCGTATGCATCCACTTTGAAGTGCGACAGAATTATGCTAAGTTTGCATAATTCTGTAAACAAAAAAAAAGTAAAACAAAAATTTTGTCGTACTTCAACTGGCTGAGTATTGCATTTCGTAATGCAATACGATGCCACGCGCCCTAATCAAAACAATTACTATCTGTTTACGTTAGAATAATTTAGTGTAATAATTTCTGTATAAATAGCCAGGTAAGAATCGAATAAAGTCAATTGTTATCAATCAATTCAACTTAGCGTTTAACTCGCTATTTCATTAAAGGCGTTAAATCCGCCTGAAGCATAAAGCTTATAGTTAGGGAACGTCTCTTGCCGAGCTACATTGGCATTAAATGAGACGGCTAGACTTGGTGCACAAAAGCCGAGCAGCATAGGGCTAATACTGCGGTACACCATATCATTCATATATACAACATCCGTACTGTACTCAGTACCACAGAAATCACCTTTTTTATTACATGGCGATCCTGCGACCGATCCTGCCAGCTCTCCAATTTTATTAGGGCATCGCCAATACTTATTACATGGCGATCCTGCCCAACACGATCCTGCCGGCTCTTCAATTTTATTAGGTCATCATCATTAATTTACAAAAATTCTTTCAACCGCTGAGGCACTATACTATATATATCGTTCCTGCAAATTTCCACTTATAATGGGAGCCAAACAAGCCAAAATCGACAATCCCAACGCTAACGTCGTTAACAATGTCGAAATAAACGACCATGCGTCTCAACAGCAACTTATTATATATTTAGTAACAATATCAATAATCTTAAGCGCCACTCACTTGTTAGTGACCCTACATCTATTACACAAAAAACAATAAAAAAAAGAAATACACAAAACAATCCACCGACACACTGAACGTCTAATACAAAATATTATTCCCAAAATTTTTCACTAGAAGACATAAAACCGAGTAAAACGGAGAATATAATAGAATCAAAAATGGATTTCAATTTAGAAATAGCTTCCAAATCCATACCCACTTTCACTGGCAACTACAAAGACATCAACTGCTTCTTAAAAGTTGTTGAAATAATAAACAGAACCCTAAAAGAAGAAGCCAAACCACAATTAATAGAGTACACCTTTTATTGCAAACTATCCTCAAACGTCCAAACCGCCCTTGCAAATGAGATCCCAACAACACTACAAGAATTAAAAACCACACTTGAAAATAAATTTAAATCAAATCAAACAATACCACATCTACACTCACTCTTAAGCCAAACAACACAGAAAGGCACTATCACAGGTTTCAAAGACAAAATTTTAAACATAATAGCAGATCTAAATAATCTACAAATCAAACAACTAGGTCCCAACCCCACTAACGAACAAAAATCCATCATTACCAGTATCAACGATACATATGCATTAACCATATTCAAAAACGGTCTCGATGACTATATTAAACCCACTATCTTTGCGGCCCAACCAAAAACCTTTTCAGAAGCAATTAATATTGCGCTACAATACGAAATAAACTCACAGGTAATGAGAATAAATTACCAAAAGAAAAATTTACACAATCGCTACACCAACAACAGAAACTCAAATGAACAACTAAATATGTGGGAATCCACGTCAATAAATGATATCAAGAACACAAGAAAATTAGAATTCAAATTCGAAAGCGGTATAAAAGATATGATAATTGAAAATGTAAAAGAATTAAACTGCACACGTGTGAGATGCAATGAATATCCAGACCATTTCGATGCGCTCTTGGAAAAATTGACATCAAAACTAAACAAGTTAAATTTCTTAGACTATGCATTAAGTCTACAAGATGATATACTTAAATACATATCCAAAGAGATATTAAAAGAAAAATTCAGCAATATTAAAAGAAACCGCATAAATATACTATTATACAAAGAAAGAGAAAGAATATATGATGATGAAGAAAAGTGCAAATTAATAGTAGAATACCACACTTGCCCACACTCAGGATATTTCGGAGTAAGAAAAACATTCCAAAAATTAAGCCAAAAATACATCTGGCGCAATATGTTCAAGATGATAAAAAATTATATAAAACAATGCCACATTTGCCAAACAAGTAAACAAACAAAACATACAAAAGAACCTCTTACAATAACAGACACACCGTCCACATCTTTTGAAACACTAAGTATAGATACAGTAGGACCAATAAAACCTTCCAATAATTTCCGATACATATTAACAATACAATGCGAATTAACAAAATATATTATCGCACATCCTATTGTAGATAAAAGCGCAAAATCAATTGCCAAAATTTTAACAGAAGAGGTAATACTCAAATACGGCCAATTTAAAACATTAAAATCTGATAGAGGAACAGAATTCAACAATGAACAAATAAAAGAAATTTGTCTATTACTAGATATCGAGCAAAAGTTCTCAACCCCCTACCACCACGAAACCTTAGGTACAATTGAAAGAAATCACAGAGTTCTTAACGAATACTTTCTAGCCTTTGCAACAAACAATGATTGGGATAAATGGATACCATACTACACTTTCGCATATAACACTACCCCTCACGTAGAAACACAATATACACCTTTTGAATTGATATACGGAAAATTGCCATACATGCCCAACGAAACAATATTAAATTCAAATCCTACATACAACCCAGAAAACTACATAAATGAGCTAAAAACAAAATTAAAATATTCTTTAGAAAAGGCTAAAAGATTTTTAGAAAAAGCAAAAGCAGCAAGAACACAACTATCAAAAGAACATTATACTAATCCAATCGATATAAACATAGGAGATCAAATCTTATTAAAGAAACACAACAGGAAAATACTAGATAAACCCTATGAAGGACCCTATGAGGTAATAGATATCAAAGAACCCAATGTCACAATACAAATAAAAAATAAGCAAAAAACTGTACATAAAAATTTAATTATGAAATACAATACAGTAGATGTAAACTAAATTTATTTTAACCCATAAAACTAAGCATACAAAGCTGTAAATAAACACTATACACTTTAGAATTTACTCATGTTAAATGAACAAAACAAAAAATTACCGTTTAAAATTTCTCTTCCATAACAGAAAATTGTTAAAGTCTATAAAAACATTAACAATTTTCTCTCTAAAACGGTAAGGGTGTAGTGTGATCGCATACCGCCGTATGCATCCACTTTGAAGTGCGACAGAATTATGCTAAGTTTGCATAATTCTGTAAACAAAAAAAAAGTAAAACAAAAATTTTGTCGTACTTCAACTGGCTGGGTATTGCATTTCGTAATGCAATACGATGCCACGCGCCCTAATCAAAACAATTACTATCTGTTTACGTTAGAATAATTTAGTGTAATAATTTCTGTATAAATAGCCAGGTAAGAATCGAATAAAGTCAATTGTTATCAATCAATTCAACTTAGCGTTTAACTCGCTATTTCATTAAAGGCGTTAAATCCGCCTGAAGCATAAAGCTTATAGTTAGGGAACGTCTCTTGCCGAGCTACATTGGCATTAAATGAGACGGCTAGATTTGGCGCACAAAAGCCGAGCAGCATAGGGCTAATACTGCGGTACACCATATCATTCATATATACAACATCCGTACTGTACTCAGTACCACAGAAATCCCTTTTTTTATTACAAGACAATAAAAATGAAACTCAAATAACGCACAAAAATAGGTTGAAATTATATCAGGAAGATTCATGAGTTACCTAAGTGTAAGGCGCCTACACAAACAAAATATAAATATAAGCTACACACACACAAAATAATAATATAAACTGTACAAACAATTTTTTTTTTATATATAAGTACGTATAAGAAACCTACAGAAACAAAATTTTTGTTTTGTAAAAGTATAATTATGTATAAGAACCCTATGTAAATAAAAGAAATTTTTTTTTGTAATACAAACAAATTTTATACATAAATATTTATAAAAACCTCACACAAAATATATGTACACTATAAAACTACGGTAGTGGCAATAACATCGATAATTGATAAACCCAAGAATGATCATTCATTGTTAAAGATCATTCTTCCCAAGAGGAAAGGTGTAGTATTATCGATTTGTCGCACTCTACCGTAATTTACAAGTTATTGCTAAGTTTACATTTTACACCTAACCTAGTTAAGGTAGTGTAATTCTAGTAATAAGCTATTAATAAAATATTATATGCTTACGTTATTATTCTAAGCGATAACCTAATTTAGTTATATTGCTTAAGTTAGCATTAAGTTATTTCTTATATAAGATACTGACCATACATTAGATACATCATAATATAAGCAAGTATTTTAAACGAAAGTTAAAGAATAAAAAATCTAAAACAATCCAATAAACCAAAGAACCTTTAGTTTCTAAGTGGTGTCACTACATAATACAGGCACGAGCAAATAGGTATAAGATCGGTAGAATGAATAAAACTTGTATGAAATGGCTCGTAGGCATAGAACATCTAAGATCATATAACACAAGCCTTAGACGAACTTAGGCACAAAACCATATGTAATATTTACACAACCGCCAAAGCGCAGAATATGTATGAATAAGATCTGTCAGACATAACTCAAAGCCATAGAACTTGTGAGTCATATAACTCAAATCCAAGTCAAACATAGGTATAAAACCGTATGGAATAAGTACAACATATACAAGAAGAAATCTGTATGCCTTAAAATTGTATAAGCAAACTGTAGAAACGCGTACATATTACGAATTACGGTATAAATCCCGTTAGGTTGTTTAAGCATATAGAAACCCTTGTGCTTCGCAATATACAAGCACACACGCGCTTATAAACGCACATGCCAAAGAATCGCACATAGCATTGTAAATAACAGTTAGGCCATAGTAACATACAGAAATCTGTATGCCTTAAAATTGTATAAGCGAACGATAGAAACCCTTACATATTACGAATTACTGCATAAACCCCGTTAGGATATATAATCAGGTAGAAACCCTTATGTTCTACAATGAATATACGAAACAAATAAACGTTAGAGTCACACATAGCAATGCACACCAATACCTGTACGCGCAAAGAGCACAAACACACACACAATATTACACAAAATGTACAAAGACACGATCACACATGTAGAAACACAGGGCGAAGCTCAGGCTACTGTGGGGGTCACAGGTGGCGGATTGTGATCGGCCTGCGAGTACCCAAAGGTATATTAGTAGGTTAGCTGCGAATAACAAATAAGCAGTCCCCGACCAAGAGCGGCAGAGGAGGAGGGGCGGCTGAAAAGGCCGCATAACCCTGCGAATCTTCGGTGACAGGACGAGTAAGCGCCGTCCTTGAAATAGGTGCTCCCCACTCTTGTATGGGGTGGCACCGAGGGAGAGAATCCTTCTATTCTACGAAGCCTAGGGATAGGCATCAAGACCGAGCCCGGTAAGGTCTTGATTATGGCATACCGGAACATGTACCTGAATTGATGACTTTGAGCTGGTGGTGGCAGTATTCCGTTACCTGAGTAGGTTGGAGTGACACCCACCCGAAATGGCTTTCGGGCTAATGCTGACACCGCCCCCGCCCCGTTAAAATTATGGCAAGTCTGGGAAGTACGTTCTAGGCCGCACCGTTAAGTTGGTGGGTGTAGGCCCAGTTGAGATGAACTCCTGGCTAATGCTGGACCCGGCACTGAACGCTAGTCTCATAAGGGCTAGCGTCAACCCACTGCATGGCCTCACTGCTTGCAAAGATAACCATGGGATCCTAACAGCAACTACACCAGCGGAACCGGATAGCGGCTTCCCAGTTGGGGCTCAATTCAAATCAAAATGTCTACAAATCAAAAATCAAACACACCAACAGGCATTAGGGGTCACGCCGGCGCTTTGAGCGAAGAGAACCCCTTCAAAGTGAGCGGGAGAATAACGAGGTCGCCAGTACGCGTGCAAACGCAGCCTCAGTTCGGACAAACGCTCCCAGAGACGCCAAACCACACACCAGTGGACGTGGAGGACGTGGCAGCCTTCGTAAAGTTGGGCGGCTACATAAAGGATCTGGTTGCGATGCTGCAGGAAAACGATGGAAAAAGGCGGCACATAAACCAACAAATGCGCGACACAATAGACGGCATCAAAACGATGTATGGAAAATGCCGGCTAGATAAGGACGCCACACGCACTTCTCGCAAGGAGACTAGGGATAAGAGTCTCCAAACTTCCCCGCGCACATACGCGCAAAAGGTGATGGAGCGAAGCGGTGGGGTCACGCCGCTACAGTATGCAAGCGGGGAGAAGCGAACACAGCCTGGAGCGAGTAAACGTAAGCAGCCCGGGGATGCGGACACGCCGACCGCCAAACGTCGTAACGTAGCCATCACGGTGGCCGCTGAACAGCACACCGCTAGCGCCCCTAACGGCCAGCGCCCATCGAAGGACTTGGAGTGGCAGAAGGTCAGAGCGAAAATGAAGAAGAAAAGAAAGGCAGATCGGCTAAAAGAAAAACCTGCGAAGGGTAGACCCGACGCTATCCTCATAGCAGCTAAAGGAGAGCTCTCGTACGCGGATATGCTCCGCAAGGTTAAGGACGAATCGCAATTAAGTAAGTTTGGTGAGGCGGTGCAAAAGATAAGAAGAATGCAGAAGGGCGAGCTTCTCTTGCAACTAAACCAGAGCGGAGAGAAGGCGGAAGAGCTGAGAGCGGCAGTGGGCACCCTTTTAGGAGGGGAGGCCGAAGTCAGGTGTCTGAAGCAACGTAAAATGGTCGAGTGCAAGGACATCGACGAAGTCACCACCAGGGAGGACATAAGCAGCGCACTTAAGTCCCAATATGGGGTGGCATCCGCAGAGGTGGTCAACATAAGAAAAGCATATGGCGGCACGCAGACGGCGCTCATTACCCTACAGCAGGAGGAAGCCGCTAAGCTACTGGCAGGCGGGAAATTGCGCATAGGCTGGGTGATCTGTAGGATCAGAGAGCGCACACCTTTGTTGAGATGTTTCCGATGCCTGGAGTTTGGGCACATAGCAAAGCAATGTGCAGCTCCATCTGACCGGTCAAAGGCTTGTCGGAGGTGTGGAAAGGATGGCCATATTGCATAAAACTGCACTAAGGACCCTTCCTGTATGTTCTGCAGAAAGACGCCGAATCTAGATGCTAAGCACGTGGCGGGAAGCGGGAAATGCCCGCTGTTCAAGCAGGCACTGGTCGGTAAAGCGCGGAAATGAGAATAATGCAGATTAATCTCAATCACGGCGAAGCAGCTCATGACCTACTTCGGCAAACGGTCGTTGAGAAAGAGGTGGACCTGGTACTACTGAGTGAACCATATCGCAGGGCAAGTCAAGGCACTTGGGTAACCGACGCGTCCAAAAAAGCAGCAATTTGGGCGCCTGGTCCTATAGCACTCTTGGATGGGGACTGCCAGCACAGCGGATTCGTCAGGGCGACAGTTAAATATATATGCTGCTATAGTTGCTACGCTCCTCCAAGCTGGACACAAAGCGAATTTCAAAGCATGCTAGATGAACTCGTCGCAGATGCCCGGGAGAAGCCTTCCGTATTAATTGCGGGGGATTTCAATGCTTGGGCCTTCGAGTGGGGCAGTAAGGCCTGCAATGCGAGAGGACGCAGCTTGCTGGAGGCTTTCGCCATGCTGAAAGTATCTCTTCTGAACGATGGGCAGCGAGATACGTTTCGTAAGGCAGGAAGGGGCTCGAAAGTAGACCTCACCTTTGTTAGCGACAGTCTAGTGGCCAGATGCAAGTGGTCGCTGAGCGAGGAGTACGCAAATAGCGATCACCAGGCCATCTTCCTCGACATAGCATCCAGAGAGGACAGAGGTAATAGGTGGAATAAAACTACCGGGCCGAGGTGGAGAGATGCACTTTTTGACGAGGATGTCTTTAACACCATTATGGACTCCTACGTGGGTGGAGACGGCACAGCTGGTGAACTCCGGCAAAACGTAGCAAAGTTGCTGGTACAAGCATGCGACGCCGCCATGCCCCGAAGACGAAATACACGGAGAAGAGGGTCTCCATGTCATTGGTGGACCGAAGAGATAGCGTCTCTAAGAGCGAACTGCTTGAAAGCCAGAAGAAAAGTGCAGCGCTCGAGAGGTAGGGAAAACTTCAATGAATTGCTCCTACTCTACAGAGACCTGCGCAGTGACTTCAAGAAAGCCATAAGGGCCAGCAAAAGGAGAAGTTTTGAGGAAATATGCCAGGATGCCGATATTAACCCATGGGGAACGGCATATAAAGTGGCTTTGAAGAAGGTCAAAGGACAGAAGGCACCGCAAATCACGTGTCCGCTCGCGCTCCGAAGAATAGTTGCGACACTTTTCCCGCAGAGGCCGCCGTATGTGTTGGTAAACCTCCTCGGCAGGGAAGAGGAAGCCATACCAGCAATTTCTGCCGACGAGCTTTTAAGCGCCTGCAAGCGGATTGGGGACAAAAAAACCCCTGGACCAGATGGAGTCCCAAAAAGGCCTTAAAGGCAGCGATACGTAGGAGGCCAGACGTCTTCATGATGTTGCTGCAAAGGTGCCTGGAAGAAAGGACGTTCCCGGACGTATGGAAGATCCAAAGGCTGGTCCTTATTTCGAAGGCCAATAAGCCACTGAACGAGCCATCGTCATACCGACCTATCTGCCTGTTGGACACAATGGGCAAGGTATTGGAAAGGGTCGTATATGAACGCCTGCTAGCTGTGGTTGAAGAAAGACGTGCTCTATCGGATAACCAGTATGGATTTCGTAGAGCGCGGTCTACAATAGATGCCATAAGCCACGTCGTGGCGCTTGCCTCAGACGCCATAGCCGGTGACCGATGGAGGGGCGGTGACAAAAAGTACTGCGCCGTCGTTACGCTAGACGTTAAAAACGCTTTCAACTCGGCGGACTGGGGGCTCATCCGCAAAACCCTCATAAGGATACGGGTTCCAAGGTATATACTTGAGATAGTGACAAGTTACCTTTCGAACCGCACGTTAGTGTACGACAGCGATGATGGAAAGCAATCGCATAAAATATCGGCGGGTGTTCCACAAAGGTCAGTCCTTGGTCCTCTCCTGTGGAATATAATGTACAACGGCGTCTTTGAGCTTAAACTTCCTACGGGGCAACGATCGTCGGCTTTGCCGATGATATAGCAGTCGTAGTGACCGCAAAACACGTCGCGCAGGTAGAAGCGAGAGCTAACGAGGCTATCGTGAAAGTGAAGTTGTGGCTAGAAGAGATGGGGCTGGAACTAGCAGAGCAGAAAACGGAAGCAGTCCTAATAAGCAGCAGAAAGAGCGAGGAAACATGCTGTATACGAGTCGGGCAGCATACGATGCGGTCATCTCCTGCCCTGAAATACCTTGGAGTTATGCTTGACCATCGACTCAAGTTTAAGCAGCATGTTGAATACGCTGCTGAGAAAGCTGCCGGCATCCAGGCGTCACTAGCAAGGATCATGCCAAATATTGGAGGCCCGAACTTCACCACCCGAAGGGTTATAGCCAAGGTGATAACCTCAGTCATAATGTACGGAAGCCCAGTTTGGGCCAGTGCACTGAAGGTGAAGGCAGTGTACCGAAAGATGGCGGCAATATATCGCCTTAGCGCCCTGAGGCAGATTTGCGCATTCCGTACCGTGTCGGAAGAGGCAGCGCTAGTGCTAGCTGGCACTCTGCCAATCGACATTCTGGCCGATGAGATGAGCCGCATCTACCAACGGCGTCGCGGCAACGATCTCTCCTCGCTAGCTATAAGAGGCGAGGAACGGATGGTCTCGCTAAGGATTTGGCAATCGAGATGAGAAAGAACGACCAAAGGTAGGTGGACGTTCGTTCTTATCCCTAACATAAGACGTTGGGTCGACAGACGGCATGGAGAAGTAAACTATTACTTAACCCAGCTTCTGACTGGCCATGGCTGTTTCCGGAAATACCTACACAGATTCGGGCACGACAGTTCGCCTAACTGCCCGGTATGCGAGGATATAGAGGAGGACGCAGAACACGTAATGTCCATCTGCAGCAGGTTCGAGAATGGGCGGCCTCAATTGCCACCTAACGAGATAACAAGCGCAATGGTTGGCAGTGCAGCAGCCTGGAACGCCGTAGACGCATTCGCCAGCAATACACTCGTGGAGTTGTGACGATTGGAGAGACAACGGGTGGAGAGCAGAGGGAGTGGAAGCCGATAGTGCATTCCACTGAGGTCCCACCATCAGGAGCGTGCTAGCGCCAACCAGCCCCCGCGAAGTAATACCTAACGGTGGTCCCGCGGGGGAGAGTGGTAGACGAAGTGTGTGTGGGGGGTAGTTTTTAGTACGTATGCGCCAGGGATGGCGAATCGTGCATGCTGCTACTAAGACCCAGCAGTATCTTTCGAAGATTTTCTACCTCCAGCTCACAGAGCAAAACAAAAAAAGAAAAAACATGTAGAAACACACAAAAAAAACAAGCATATGCAAACACAGTGGCATAGAAAGGCACAAGCACTCACATACCTAACGGTGATTGAACCACGCGATTTGGCACCTGGGTGTCTGTTGCGTCGAAATTTGAACAAACATAATAATAAGCTAGATGTAAGTGGTATCAAGTTATGTATAAGCAGGATCATGCAAGTCGTAACTAAGGTTGCGACTGCAGTCAACCTAAGCTAAGTATACACATAAGCATATGTAAACACACAGAACATGTTGGCAACAGGACAAGCGAGCGAGACTTCGGCTATAAAAGAGCGGCGAAAGAGAAAATGTATAGACACATATTGCACAGGCCTACGCTAGTTAATCCATAGGAACACACACTCCAGCACCAAACGAAGGGTAAAGAGAATGAAGAAAACTTGCATGAAATGGCTCGTAGGCATAGAACATGTAAAATCATACAACACAAACGAACTTAGGCACAAAACCATAGGTAATATTTACACAACCGCCAAAGCGCATAATAGGTATGAATAAGAGCTGTCCGACACAACCAATGTTTGAATATATATGGAAAGAGAATATTCATTTTTTTTTGAAAATA
>NW_023998454.1:22340-24667 GCF_014805625.2 Glossina fuscipes | reverse complement strand
TACAAAACTATTCAGGAGACGTACAAGGGGAGATGAATTTATATTTTGAACAGGGCAAGAGTATGTCCATATTGACGACACGTCTTTCTTTGCAGTTTTGTATTGTTAGCTCTTTGGGAGATTTCTGTTTGATGATAGCTTACTAGTGGTATGGTTGATAGATAATCTCAGGTATTTATTTTCAATTAGTTTATTTGAATTCTTCAGGCGATGCCTATCCCAATATTTTCATTGAGTTCACTTTTAAGCTTTTCAATTTCATTTTCTTAGACATCTTTCCCACTTTCCTGAGCAATCTCATCGAGTGCATATTGATGAATACCTTTGTCCGCAATAGTAAAATTTCTCATTCTTTTTCTTTTCTGCCATCACTTTTGTTATCGCTGCGTATTTTCTTCATTCCTGATGGGCCTGCCTTTGAGTCTCTAACGTTAAATTGAAGCCAATGTCAAATTGTTTGTTTACATCCTTCACGCCATAGGATACTTTCTTGTTTCAAACCAGTCTTATCTCGACGGCTGCTTTCTCTTTACTTATTTAGTGCTGCAATTCAATATCTTTGCACGCAGTGTGTTGACTAACCATCCAATAATCCCGACATAATCTTTAGTAAACAAAACCAATGATTTTGTTAACAAAGAATAACTTGTGTGTAATCGTTTGTTAAAATATCTTTACATATTTATATAAGAGATGCACGAGCGCTTTCTTGTACGTATGTAAGAGATGACAAGAGTAATTTTGGAATTTTTCAGACTAAAATTATGCGATGAGCTGATACAACATATTTCATTTATTCCCATCCTTTGAATTTTTTAAAGGTGCTGCCTGCCGTATACAAATTCTTCGGTCATAGTTATCTTTGCAAAGCGTTGTGAAAACGAGAACAAAATTAATTTCACTTTAAATCATAGCTATTGCTAATAAGAGTCAAACAGGGATTTAATCTCTGACTGCATGACTTGCCTTTAGAGGTTCAGTTATAGTTTTGGCACTTGCGAGTTGCATTAAAACTCTGCGCAGATGCCTTAATTTGCTTCGTTTTCTTCATCTCAGCTGTTCGCCAAAGCAAAAGTAAAAGGTCTTACTATCTATCAGGTTCAAAAATTACAAATCAATTAGCTTCTCATGGCCTGGTGTTCTTAATGGAATAGAATACAAGAATATATATATCACTGCAGAAAAGTGTAATGAAAGAGAACCGCTTACCAATTAATATCAAAAATTTCAACGCCTAGCAGCAGGACAAGCGATTAAAAAGAAAACTAAAGTCCAATTTCTCTCCCTTCAGTTCTCACAAAATTTATCAGAATTTTTACATCACATACGCCGTTTCTCAACACTTATGAAAACATTTTGTCTTTTCATAATGGGGCTAATCACTCAGTGTCTTCAAAACCGAGGGCAAAAAAAAAGATAGCTAGGTGGTGGCCCATCAGTAGTTGTAGCTTCTATTGGATGGAAATTCACTATTGTCACGACCAAAAGGTTGACTTGAACCGCGCATAATGGTTATTCTTAACTACTTATCTGGATAGTAATAGCAACTGGGGTTTTAATTTATTTATTTATTTGTTTATTTATTTATTCTACTTATACAAGAAACTCATCGCGTGTTATGCTGTTATTTAATGAATGTTGGGTAATTACTTGATTGGAGTTCTTGTGAGCTGGTCTTGATTTCCTTACTCGCGTGAATCGATTGGTGGCTGATCTGCAGTGTTTTATTAAATCCTAAATTTGCGAGTTAGGAATACGTGTCTGAAGTGTGAGTAATGATGGGCCTCCATTTTCATTTTGCTATATATGAGCTCTTATGGCACGGGAGAAGCCAAAAACTTGTGAACTAATGTAAGCATGACGAATAGCTAAGGTGCGCCCGTCCTTCTGCTCGGTATATTCGACAATTTCATCAACTTTCTGTAAGAAAAATTTGTTATTCCCCGGTTTACAATGCTTTGAAGCGAAGTGAAAAACATACCATAATTTTTTTCATGCCAATGTTTCGCGTGAATGTGGTTAAAGTTTTGTTCTTCGGATCCAAAATAGAATCTTCAATTATTTTAATTGGAGTATTTTTATAAAAACGTTCACCCCATTTAGGCACATGATTAGTTTTAGAGAGTAAGGTTTTCTTTGAGGTTTAAAATAAGAACAAGGACATATGCGGCGCATCGCACAGACTCGTTCAGTTTGGTGTCATAGCCGTCTAGGTAAGTACCCTCAGACAATTTAACAAGTTGACCTGTACGAAGAGTTTTTTTTTTGACTTAACGGTTGGGGGATGTGCTGGTTCAGCTTTAATCGCCATCCCTGAAGGACTTTCA
>NW_023998454.1:0-22330 GCF_014805625.2 Glossina fuscipes | reverse complement strand
TTCAGCTTTAATCGCCATCCCTGAAGGACTTTCAGGACATTTGACTTAACGGATAGGAGATGAGCTGGTTCAGCTTTAATCGCCATCCCTGAAGGACTTTCAGAACACTTGACTAAACGGATAGGGGATGAGCTGGTTCAGCTTTAATCGCCATCCCTGAAGAACTGAGAGACGTTTTTTTACACTCACACACCAATCAGGGACGAACCGCTGGCCCTGCGAGCCAAGACCGCTATGACACTGGCAACGTTTCCGTTCTCTGTAGCGCGTCGCGATAATCCAAAAGGAAAATTTTTGTTGATAATATAAGAAGTTAATCTCTCATCACGTGCAAGCCACACCAGAAGTCGGGTCACCTCGCTGGTTCCTTGCCATAGCCAGCTTCTACCCATCGCTGTACTTTTCTACCGTAAAAAGGAACTAATAAATCAAGGAAATTGTACACCATTCCCCCCCGAAGATCCCGATTTTTATTCAAAATTTCTTGCAACGAACCTTGGAGTGACTGAGTTATACCTCGCCCAAGAAAACTCGTTACAATATATAAACACTTTTGCAGCTGAGTGCCTATACTAGTTCTTTCAGCGTTCGTCCTCGCCAATTCCTCCGCTTTTAGCATTAATGGATACAGAACTGCACAGCCCTTTTATTCCTGAAAACTAACTATTTGAAAACTAATGGAGTTATAGCAAGTATGATTGCAGGATCAAATTCATAACTGCATGTGATGCTGTATATTTTGAGACAACATATCAATACCCTGAAAGTAGAAACGTATTTCCCACTCTCCTCAATCGTTTTTAGCGACTTGTTTACAATCAATAATATATAAAAATACTTTAAATTCCAAACGTTCTTCAGGATTCCAACTGTGTTGCGCATTAACTTCCTTAAAGAGTCTTCTCTACTTATACTCTGGAAATAGGGAAGAGTCTCATTGTACATCAGAGTGTTTTTATGTCCTTTGGGCGAGTGGAGCCTTCCAGAATAACGTGCTAAACAAATTTACGCTGATTACTGAAGACGCATAAGCTTCTGTCTTGCTTGATAAGTTACGGTTCAATATGAGGGTTTTTGCACTTGCTTCTTTGCATAGGTTCATTCAATGCTTATTTACATTGAAAGATTTTTTCATAATAGCAACTAAAGCGTCAATTTCGAAACCTTTGTAGGCTGGGACACTTTCTAAATAAAAAATTTCATATATGGCAAAACTTTTCATATCGATTACATGGGGGTTATTATGTTTGGGTAAGTAAAAACAAATCAATCAATTAATAAACTTTAGCTGTGAATTCTGTTATTTTTCTATTTACATTGCAGTGTTAATAAGCCTACTCTTTTAATTAATTTCAAACTATAAAATTGAGAAGAGGAAATGGAATCATCCTTATTGTCTATGCAACCCAAGGAAATTGATCATATATGCCGCACATGTGGTTTCGTACGAGCGAAACCTGGCCGCTATTCCTTACATGACTCTATACCTTTGAATACGGGCCCGCCAAAAGCTTACGGGGAACTTCTAAGTAATTTATTAAAAAATAATGTACGTCTTCCCTCACTGATTGCGTATGTCATTAATTTTCTTTTAATTTTTCCGTTAGCTTGCTATGGAGACAGCAAATATTATGCCTCAACGGTTGTGTATTAAGTGTGCAAATTTATTAAAAAATGTTTTAATAGTAGACATGAAGACAGAGCCGCAGCCCTCTACAAATCTGCTAAATTCTGAATCCGTAGAAACCGGAGTAAAACTTGAAGAGTCGAATGCAAAGGTCAAAAAAGGAGGAAAAACTAAAAACACTGATGAACACTCACTAAGCGACGTGATTGTAAAATTTGAACATAACGGGGAGGCGAAAAGGTATTAGTTGAGAAATTTGTTATTTAGCAAACTCTGATTTTATGAAAATGCATCTACCGGTTGACAGCTCCCGAGTCTTAGGTAATAATATCAAGAAAAATATTGTGAATAATTCCCAACAAAGTGATGATAATCAAGAATGCCACTTAGCTATTGCTGATGGGGAAGATACTAAAGAAATTAACGGTAACAAAGGATCGATCCAGCGGCACTTAGCTGTACGTTGCGATTTGTGTGATAAAATTTATATAAATTATAAGGCTTTTGCTACCCACAAAACATATGCCCATATGACTGATGAGAAAAAGTTACGTTGTGCTGTGTGTGGATTAAAACAAGTCGAATATCTTCCTTAAAAGTTCACTTGACCACTATACACGGGCCCGAATGCGTGGAAAAGTATATTAAACCAGAAAAAGATAGCGTAAGAAATTTTGGCTGCGATTTGTGCTCATGAAAGTATTGTCGTAAAGACGATCTACAAGAACACGTTAAGAAAAACACGTTAATGGTTCGAGAGTTAAAAACAAAAACTTCTCGGAAATGTAGAAAAACGGAAAGACTTTCATTTGTGTAACTTTTGCGGGCAATCGGTTACCACGTATAGCAGTTTGCAAATACACTCTAGGAAACATACCGGTGAACGACCCTTTAAATGTGATTTATTGTTAAAAAAATTTTAATTTGGTTTTGTTTAATAAGGAAGCTCGCGCACTGTTAAATAAAGTAAAATGAGTTTTCCAAAGGAACGACTTGAATTTCTCTACAATGGGCAGCTGCTTCTGATCGAAACTAGTAAGGAGCTTTTACTTGGTACTTTAAAATATATGCACCCCACTTACTTTCGGATTGAATTAGATAATGTGTATGATATTAAAACAAACTTTAATTGCGCTAGTGCCCAGGCGTTGGCCTATAAAGATATAATTGACGTTAAATTTGTAAGTAATAAATATGATAAAAATGTTAAAGTCGATGGAATAAAAAAGGCGACTAATCGGAGTAACAGCAATAAGAAATTTGTTAACGCAGGCGGTGTCCGAACTATGGGTAATGATGACCTGAAATAGAGCATTTCAAGTATGCGAATGTAAAGTAATAAAAATTATATTTTTGCTGACGTTTGTTTAACCAAAGTGATCTCAAGCCAGACATCACCTTGATGATAATAAGGCGTTACTGTACGTAGAAAAGATACATGAATATTTTTATCCGAAGAAGCAGCATCGCGTAATGATATCCCTATAACAGGTATTTGGAAGAATCCACTTGTGTAGCTAACAGTTGCTGGAGACAACTCACCAGAAATTTGCTCATGTGATACTACAACAGCATAAACCTGTGAATGAAAACATAAAAAGCAAAGGATTAAACATATGATGAATTAGGAAATGCAAGTCGCACTACATCAGTTAACTAAAATGACTGAGGGTACTATGGAACGCGCATGGAAATAATTATCATTTTATGATCACTGTACACATTGGTTGAAACACGACGTGAATTGTTGTGGGCACGTACCTTGCTTTATGCAACTATTTGTGAATTGCGTCAATGGCGAAGTCAGTGAAATTTCGTGATAACTTGTAATGATAGAAGCTAATACTCAGCCGATGTGTAGTGGAGATAGAAAATGCGTTGGGTATTTGGGAGGATTCCCTATGAATCCTTCCCTAAGTGTAGGTAGTTTTACTGCCTTAGGGCCCTAATCTGCTCGGCTGCAGAACGCCAAATCTATCCGTCTCATATAGTGCCAAAAGAACTCGGCAAGAGACGGTCCCTAATTAAAGTTACGAGGCGGATAGAACGCCTTTATTAAAACAGCGAGTTAATACGCTTTGATTGAATTGTTTGATAGCAATTAAAATTCTTTATTTGCCAGGTGCATTACTTATACTTAAATCTATAGGTGATTTTATGCTACGTTATCAATTATTTTAATTAGGGCGCCTGGCATCGTATTGCATTTCGTAATGCAATACCCAGCCAGTTGAAGTGCGACAAAGTTCTTGTTTTACTTTTTTTTGCTACAGAATTATGCAAATTCAGCATAATTCTGTCGCACTTCAAAGTGGATGCATACGACGGTATGCGATCACACTACAAACTAATTATTTGTTGATACATTTTTCAAGACATTGTTAGGGCAATCACTATTTGCATGCTTAATATTTGAGATTGTAGGCAAAATAAGTAAAAAAGTTATGTTCGATACCTATCGCTATTCACTTTATCAATATCAATTTTATCGTACCGTGGTAAGGTCATAAATTATTAATTAGTAAATTGGTATCGGTAAATTGGTAGGGTAGGATAAAATTGGCAATATTTTCGGTTCTTATTAGTGGGCCGGTATTAAGGAATTTTCGCAATTTTAGGTGAATTACTAACAGATAAAACGAAAAGAAATCGTATAACCAAAGTTAAAAACACGATTTATTTAACTGAAGTGAAAAGTGGGAAAAAAATTTTATACCAGTTACTTCTATAAGAGTATAGCTCAAGATTTTACTGTGGACGAAATCGGTTTTTTTAAACGCCCCAAGCTTCTATGTACAATCACATAAAAGTGGCTGAGATAAAATTTATTTTCCACCTCTAGTTCGCTTAAGCAAAAACTGCTTTGTTTTAAATTTTTCAGTATTTTTTAAAACGCTTGCATGCCCTCTTACTTTAAATCCATATCAGAAGAATTTCACCTTAAGTAATTTCGAAGTAGCACATTTAGCTTCCTGCTTCTTGCTCTCGTACGTGTTAGCAGCCACCATTTCGAGTAGAGATTAAAATTTTTCCTCTCACATTGCATTGCCATCGTAAATATCGGTCGCACATCAGGAGATTTTTTTAGGATCTATGTTGCAGTGATATCTCCAAGTCGGATTCTTGCAAAATTTTGATCTAGATTTTTCCTACGTTGATTGGATATAGAGATGAAACGAGATTAGGCTTAACATGTCTACAGTGTGGATGGTAGGACAGTCGATTTTTTCGTTACTTTTTTTAATTTGTTTCTTAATATACACTTAATTTAACCTTCCCAATGTGCCGTCAATAATTAAAGGTGTGGAAGCTGTGAATTTGGTCGTTAGATCCGCTCGCTCGTTTCCAAAGAGCCTATTATGACCTAGTAGCCAAAAAATTTTAAGTTTTATGCGGCAATAGTATTCCCCACTCTATTAATGGTGTTCCAGCTGAAATTCAAGGGGTTGCGAACAGGTTTTACGAGTGGTGAACTATCTGTGATGATAACCGCTTTAAATTTAGCTTTATGAATAAGGTTTGTGGTCCCCTCTGTAGCATCTGGCACTGCATAGGTAGCGGACATGTCTTCACTCTTCGAACTGTTTGTAAAAAGAGGATGCCAACCGCTATTTTCAAAAAATTAGTTTTCTCTGCGATTAGTTCTCTGAAGACTAGATTTGGTGGACAGTCTTTTTTGTATGAAAAACACTAGTAAAATACAAAGGGAGAAAGCATGCCATTTGAATTTGTATGAAAAACATTAGTAAAATCATTTCTGTTCTCGAAATCTGTAAGGGTCACAAAACTTATTTTTATGCAAAAAAACAACAGATTCACATATTCTCGTCTGAATGAAATTGATAGCCAAGTTTATAAGCTTTTAAAGGATAATATAATAAAACCGCCCATAAATTCCAATTCATATAATGCACTTTTTCTTGTAGTATCAGAGGAAACTCATTAAAAAAAAGGTGGTGATTGATTTGAGAGAATTAAAAATAAAAGCTTCAATGAGAAATTTCCTTTAACTGGGTAAAAAAAGATTTAAAATTGCTTTCATAGTATGTTGACAACCGTGTTAAGTCGCTTAGAATCACTCCCCCTTTGGCCTGTGAGGCCAAAACGAGGGACGACTTTGATTCCTCACAGTACATTATGTATAAACGGAGCTTATATTTATTTATTTATTAATATTATTATTGTAAATGTTAAGTTTATAATGGTGTAGACCTACAGCGGAGCCAGCCATCCAAGAAAATTTGACACGGGTCTATCACGGTACCAATCCAAGTTAGCATTTCTACGTTTGCACACCCACGCAGGACGCAATAAAACTTTGCAGTGTTATCAAATTTTCCAAATTGTAGAGATTTCGGTATGTAATAGTAATTTTCGATGATGTCATGATGATACATTGACAAGAGTTTCATTTGCTTATGAATGCTCATCATTTAACACTATAATGCTACTGTATTATTTGATATAACAATGGAGCAAGCTCAGAAGTTATTACGCGAAGTTTATGAAAATCGCAAAGATTTGCAAGAAAGCCTGACATTACTAAAAGTTTGGCTCCGTCAACGGCAATTGGATAAAGGTGTTAACGGTTTCAACGCTCGCCTGTTGATTATGTTTACAGTGTATTTATTTATTTTTATGAAGTTATTTAGTTGTTAAGTGGCACGTAACGTATAGAATCAATTAGGTAAGCATAATCAAAGTGTCGACATCAAAAATTTATTAATAACTCATTAATGTCGTAGCATTTTCCAGTTGGCATGAATCCAATAGAGGTTCCACACTTTACCAATCAATCGACATTAGAATAAATGCATGCCTCTTATCCTGTTTTCATTGCTTACCAAAATTTACTCTTCAATCCCAGTCTATGCTACCTAGTGCATCTTACTTTCCGGTTCCCTATTCACTAAATCGTAAGCTTAACTACAGTCGCTTACACACCACCACATTAGGTTCATCTTGGAATTTACCAAAGCTTGCTAACTTTATGAAACTACAAACTCCACTGCTGATGTCCAATGAATTTTCTTTTACAGAACGAGTGAGACGAGTAGTATCGCGAAACTAATACTTAAAACGAGCCGCAATATCACTCGTGACCACGCCCAGCCAATGTGTTAGTGAATACATAGTAAAGTCAACCGCGATATTCTGAATTTCTATAAGTCTAAACAATGACATCCTGCCTGCACTAACGTGACCACCTCAGCATAATGTAATTCTAAATAAAGAACAAAACGGAACATCTTGACTATACTGAGAGCCCCATAGTTTTGTTTCATTATTTTTACAAATTACCTAGGGACGAACCAGCTGAAAGGATCTTTTAATAAAGTCGTAAAGAAAATTTTTAAATACAGTTTCATCCCTGTTTTTGACCAAAATAACCCGTTAATTATATATACGCCACATTGGTTTTGCGAGTTTTTGTGAGTTTTTGATATTCTGGCGTGTGATCATGAATTTGCGGACTTTAAAAAACAGCACAATACTCTTAAGTACGTCACTGAATAATTTTATTACGGTAACATAATAAAGATAAAAAAGAACATTTTTAAATAATTAAAAGAAAATTATATAAAAAATGAAAGAAAAAGTAGGCAGAGATAGGCGTGTAAAAAAATTGATTTTTTTAACATTATCTTATTGACCAACTTTATTAGATTACATTATAGTGCTAAAATATTTGAGGCATAAGAACGACGAAGCCTACCTGCTCTTCAAACAGTTTTTTAGATATCCCGGAATGTTATCATATTATGTTATAAAACATTTGGGACCACGGCAACATCAAAAAACCTTAAAAAACTTTATTGGTTTTTGGAATTCGGGCAAAAACGGTGTAAACAACAATTATATGAAAAACGATGCTAAGAAAATTAATGTAAGGGCGACTTAAATTTTTGATTGATTTATGACATAAAGAATAAAGAAAAATGGTTTTAAAAGAAGGACCAAGGAGGACTTCGCGGACATAATAAAACAAAGCAAAAGAATTTCTTAAATGTTTAGACTGAACAAATATATTTAAAATTGCGAATAAATCGTCTTTATTGTTCGCTTTTCATTTTCTATAAATTAATGTAAAATATAAATTAAAATTTTAAATGGTACAACAAGAAAAAAACCTAAATTAATAAACAATGAACATAAATTAGATAAATAATTTCAAAATTTAAAATAAATGGAAATTAAAATAAACACGATTTACCAATTCCTATATGTCTAGTAAAAAGTCAGCAAAGTTGAAGTCCAATCCCGAAAATAAGAACAACGCAGCATCGTGTGTTGTAGCATTAAGTGTTAACAGTTGATTTAATTTTTAGTTTCAAACGCAAAAAAGAAGAAGATATTAACTTGATTTTTGTGTTAATTAACAAGTAAAGCCTAAAAGAAAATTCAATCCAAGTTATTTCAAATCTGTCAGGATGGACATGATTTCTGTTAATTCCCGTATTTCTTGCGTTACTACACCTGAAGATGTAAGATGCCGTGCATGCATAAAGGCTGCAGCAAGTTATCAGCCTTTAAAACAAACTATTAACAATTTAGATACTCAGTCAAAAACATACGGTGAGCTATTGAAGGATTTGTTGCAATTAGATGTAAGTTTTAAAAAATATAATATATTGTGAAAACTTTAGTGCTAATGCTGTTATTGGACGCTTAGTATACTTCTGTTTTAGAGGACCAACTCCCTCAAAAAATTTGCAAAAAATGTGCCAGTTTGTTGAAGAAAGTCCACATATTTGTCTCAGAAGCACGTAAGCGACATGAGGAACTTTTACGATGTATAAACGATATTAAAACTGAGGATTGTTTACAAGAGATGCCTATTGATCTGCTTCAGCTAAAGGAAATTCAGATTAAAGCAGAACCTGAACATACCTTATTGGAGCTCGTGGAAGTGCATATTAAAACAGAACCAGTGTTTATAGAATCTTTACATAGTACAAATGAACGACCTGTAGCTTCGCTTAATACATTCACAAATCTTAATAACGCTAATGTAACAGAGGAAAATACCTTAAGGTAAATTTACAAAAGCGATTTAAGCCATTGCTTTCGAACACATCTTTTTTAGTAATTTCGACTTGGAAAATTTGAGCAATGACGCTACTGACGTCTCCTCGGCTGCTGACGATGATGTGGCAGAAGTCTTTAGTTTACCTCAAAAATCATTGGCCGTGCGTTGTGATGTTTGTGATAAAGTATACGACAATGCGGTCGCTTTGAAGAAACATAAAACATACACTCATATGCCAGACGAACAAAAGATACCTTGCGCGTTATGTAACTTTAAAACTAGCCGTACGTCAGCAATTAAAGTACATTTAAGAACTATTCATGGTCCAGAGACCGTAGATAAATACTTTAAACCTCGCAGAGTCTTTAAAGGAAGCTTTTGCTGTACTTCATGTCCTAAACGATATAGTCGCAAGGATGATCTGCAAAGGCATATCAAAAAAGTACACGTTAATGGTGAGAATTTAGTAAAGAAACCAAAATCGAGCCAGAAATCCAAAAAAAGATCAAATCAAACATATTTATGCACTTTTTGTGGTCAATCGTTTGCTGAAAAGGGCAATTTGAGTATACATGTTCGCACTCATACGGGCGATAGGCCTTTTAAATGCGAGTTTTGCGAGAAAGCTTTTCGAAGTTCAGAAACTTTAAAATATCATCTGGTAACACATAGCGATGAAAAACCACATACTTGTTCCGAATGTGGCAAATCATTTAAACGTAAAGACAAGTTACGCACGCACATGCGCGTTCATTCTGAGTTACGACCTTATAAGTGTAGCGAATGTGAAAAATCATTTAAATATTCGTGCGTGCTTAAAACTCATATGCACATTCACACGGGACAAACTCCATTTGCTTGTAAAACTTGTGGAGAAAGCTTCTCATTAAGAACATCTCTAAATGTACATTGCGTGACAAATGGCCACGAGCAATAAGGAACTTTCGGATTTCAAATAATGCATTAAAGATCTACATGTCTGTTTGCTAGAAAGGGCAAGCAGAGTGCAAATTTTTTTACTAAGTTAAATGTAAGATACATTTTTTAAAGTGTATTCTATCAGATATGAAGTAAATATATATATATATATACATAAAAAGGACTCTTTCAAAATAGAAACCAAGACTTGTAGTTTTAAGGAAACACATTATTTGGATAGTGATCTGTATTAACGACATGTACGTGTGACAAGTGCGCCAAGTTATTTATTATTCTGAAATTAGAAACCTCTTGGCTGGAGCCAATGCTGTGGAGTTTCCTTTCATAAGCAAGTGAATAGGTAGAATTTACTTTAAGCTAAATTTGAATAAGACGAGTAGTCGATGTTTAATTTGTGATCTTTAGTTAAAAAATTCCTCGCGATAAGCAAGCAACAAACACCAAAAAAAGACAATATGCTGCATTAGAATGCCACGATCATTAAATTATCCATCTGGGTGGATTGAAAGAAATCGTCCTTAATCCTTGTTAGAAAACTTACAGTTGCAATAATTGTCATAGAAATTTGCACACTGATAAAAGTATACTTGGTTGACAGCCATAGATCAGGTTTGAAACTGAAATAAGACAAGCAAACAATCGCAACTTGCAATATCAAGCTAGTGGTGACGACTCTAACTCTAAAATAGACCAAAAACTTGAACTTACATTTAGAATATAGTGAAGCAAGTCGTAAAACAAACACTTTCTTTTGCTACATAAGAAAGCAGTGCAAAAATCCCTCGAACGAGACAACTCGATACGTCCATATTTATCATAATATTTTTAATTGGGGCGGAGTTGGCTCACCTTTTTAAAAAATGAAAATAGGAGAAAAAATTATAAATTGTAGTCTTAAAAAGTTGTTTTATATAAAAAAAAACATTAATACTCTTCCTACAATAATCAGCTTATAGCTCTATCTAGCTCAAAAAATGAAATAAATCAATCGACGGTTTTCAATACTACTTGAACATAAAGCGAAAGTAACGTAAAATATCGTTACGAGAAGCAGAAACGACGTACAAGTAAAGGATATAAAGACTGCTTAATCTTGCTAATGACGGAAATCTCGAAATATTTGTGAAGAGCAAAGAATTATTTTCTATGCTTTCATCTACTGGTGCCAAAAAGGCATATTATCAACGAAAAAATTGGTGGGAATGATCAAAGATTAAGAGTTCTAAAATTTCTTTGCCAATTTGCTACTATGAATCAACATTCACAATGAAATATTAAAAATTAGATCCTTTTGTAGTTCGCAGGAACGGTTATATGATAAGGAGCTCTAAAACTTCCTTTAGCCGAACCAAATTTTTCATACAAATACAGAACGACGAAATACTTTTACATCCACCCATTCTCGATATCAGGAATAAAAATAACAGCCGTGTGTGAATGATCACTAATCGTAAGAGAAAACCATATGTCACAGGTCTTGCAACTTCGCATCAAACCTGATAGTCCGTCTCAATACTCAAAATTAAACTCTTCAATATCTTCAATATCGTTATAAAATGAGATTACTAAGTCACGAAACTCATAAAGCAGAAAATGGGCGTGTAATTTTTATCTACTTTCACTAACACTTCTGTGATAGAGCATCTTCTTTGCGATATAAAGTACGTCCTTAAGATTTTAACTTGTACATCATGTAGTTTCGGACGTGATTTATTTATTAATTCTACTTATACATGGAACTCAACTAAAACAAATTGACAGTCGAGTTCAGTTTACTCTTAAAGTAATAAAGTACGTGATGTTTAATATCTTACATTTTTTGCAACCTAATTTCATTCCATTTTGTTTGCTGAATACTCTGTGCTGCATCTCTCTGTTAGAGGAATATACCTTTATAATTAAGTATTATACAAAAGATCTGCTGTAAATCCACCGTCAGCATAACCGCATGCCATTACGCCTATGATATAGTCAGGCTTCATATTCAAAGATCGCAAAAGGTTCACAATGGCAATTTGTACGGCTTCAATACCCACGAAACAATACAAAATATTTTCAAAAATTGTTGCTTCTGATGAAGCGGGGATTTTTGCCAATGTGAGTCCCTTTGATGCCAATGCCTTATGACAGCGTTCAAAAGGTTTTCGAAACTGAGATATAACCATTAAAGATGATCCCATTTAGAATAAAGAGATCCCATCCCACTGAATACCCTTACGATGGGTCTTTTAATTCCAGAGTAATGATGAACACATCTAACAAGGGATTTGGCGAATGTGTTTCCATTTTTAGCGAAAACTCGATAGCCTCGAAACACCAATCTTGTCACATCTTCGTTTTGTATGTTGTGTAGTAGACCAATAAATTCCGCGTCCAGAGGTTTCTTTTCAATTGAATCTAAAATTACATTGACTGATTCTTCAGCCCATGCAGCCCAGGTAATTAAACGGGGAATGTCGTCATCAGGCACTCCATAGTTAGATTTGGTTTTATCAAAAGTCTTTCACAACACATAAGCATTGGCGCCTCCGAAGTCAAATGAACTGACTCTAATATACGGTTTTTCTAAATTCATTACATCCTTGACAACTATTAGACGCTCTTCATCTAAAGCAGAAATTTCTGATTTTAGCTCCTTCAAGGTGGAATTATTAGGTGGAATTTTTTCTGTTTCAAAAATAAAGCAAATTTAAACAGCGAACATATACCCAAAGCCGGTTCAGCAATGCCTGACTTAATAGAATCTACCAACAAGGGTGTGGAACGTTGTCAACGGCTTTGCATTCTTCTGGATCACCGACTACCGTGCCAATACTGGGAGCCTCCAAGTAACTTAAATCGTCTGCACACATATCAATTTCATCATAAATTTCCCTCAGCAATTTCTCCTGCAATTTTGCGGAAGGATAAGTGATTTGGTTTTCAATTGGTTTTCGACTAAACTACACTGTCATACACGCGTTTAGCATCACGTTTTCCTTGCAAGAATAAGCAGTTAATAGCTTTAGATCGATGCAGTCTTATCAAAAGGTTTTCCATAACCATCATTAGCCAACACACCAAATCTTCCACAGGTAATTGGAAATGGTAATTCTGAATACGCTTTCTGCGATTATGAAGATTTACCGAACAAATTGCAATGTGACAACAGAAAGTAAACATAAGTTGGCGCCCGCAATGATCTTTGCATCCATTTCACCGTTGAAAGCATTATCTAAAGCGTACATTGAACTAGAACAAGCTGTATCTAATAAATATGAGGGCCCTTGCAAACCCAAACTATATGAAATACGGTTTGCCAACAATGCACGACTAGCCAGTCATACTCAAAAGATGCGCATGTTTTTATTAAAATGTATAACCTACAATAACGAATGCTTCATCTGTACGTATATAAAATAAAAAAAAAATATTTTTCGAACGCAAGCAGAACTCATTATTATGAGTTATCCGTTGCAGCTTTTTAAGCTTTTAGACAGAAAGTTATTTCTTAAAAAAAAAGGTTCAATAAAATTCATCCATTTTCATCCGTTTGGATTGAGATTCGGTCACTTGTTTGCAGTCAGTACGCAGACTGACATTCCGTCCGCCTCCAATGTGTTCTAAAAACTCAATTACTATGTGACTGACTTTGTATATTCGCAAGAAGCCGATTAAGTGCTCATGCGGTATTAAGTTAGATGCTTTCTTCTAGTCAACGTACTCAAATTCCTGTGCTTATGTATAGCTTGAACGACTACGTTTACGTTACTTATAATTTGCTCCTTGCATCCTTGCGTTTCTTTTCTACATCCTTTCTGTTCACTTATTAGATCGTTTCCCATGCAGTGAGCATATGAACTATTTGCGACTAGTTTTGTGAGCAATTTATATAATACCGACAAACACGTAATCAGCCGACAGGTCCTCGGATCTTTTTATTTTGGAAATAAAATGCAAATAATTCTTTTGTAGTACATGTCCCAGCTAGACATAGCATTTGACAAGTTCGTGTATCGCTACAAATTTCTTCACATTATATATTTCGTCAAGACCGGTTGCTTTCACATTTTGGATATTGCTCACAGCTACTTTGATTCGCCTTTTTGTTCTTCTAATAAACGCCAGTTTTTGTAAAAATTGAGTGTCTTTTTGTTCCTCTTTGATCCATATTGATCGTTTGTTGTAGCTTTCTCGGGCGGTCCACACTTTCTCCCAATACTGCTTCATGTTAGCTATAACAAGATGGCTATCATGGGGGACGTTATCTAATTTCTGGTAGAAGGCTTTTTCATTTCCACTAAATTCATTATTTTGTTGTTTTCTCTTCATGCTTTTCTTATATCCCCTCAGTCTTTTTGCCAACGTCATAATTTTTTGCTGTTTTTTTTTTTTCTGTAGCAGCACTTCACCTTCTGTAATTTAATCGCCTATGTTCGCCTTAAGTATTTTTAAGAAGATTTTTCTTTGACTTTCTTTTTTGGCTGTGAGTCTTCCTAGTTTGACGTGTAACTGATTTACTTTACATTGTAGCCGTTTTCCCCAGGTTTGTACCTATGGTTTCTTTCCCGCTAGTCTCTTCTATGTATCTTGAAAACAAACAGGTGCATTGTCGTGATTGCAGCAGCGTACACCAAAGTATTATTATTATTATTATTACAATTTTAGACTAACGAAATAAATTCTTAGACTAAAAAAAAGACATTGAGCACTAGCAGCACAGCCTATCGGCTCCAATATAAATAAATGTACATTAGATAATGAGCTTAGTAGTATTAATAAAGTAATATATATATTCAGTTCTGAAGCTGATTTTAGAATGTCCAAAGGGTTAGTCGCTCCAAATGCAATACTTCTAGCCAAGGAAAACTTAAGGCAGTCGCAGAGAATGTGCTTTATAGTTAGAGTTTGTCCACAACTGCAGATTGGGGAGGAAAACTTCTTCAAGATGATGTCATGGAAAAGTTGGATCTTCAAAGATACATTGGGAGAAAAGTTAAAGAGAAAATTGCTGAAGAAAATCTACAATACCATCATCAACACTTCTCTTCCATTAACCCTCAATTAATTCCACATCTATATCCAACAAACGTTAAGAAAACCAAAATCCAAACATTTTCGAGAATCCGCCTTGGTCAGACTATCACAACTCACCAATGGATCTTGAAGAAGTCTTCCTCCCCAATCTGCAGTTGTGGACAAACTCTTACTATAAAGCACATTCTCTGCGACTGCCTCAACTTTTCCTTGGCTAGAAGTATTGCATTTGGAACGATTAACCCTTTGAACATTCTACAATCAGCTTCAGAACAGAATATCAATTCTATACATTACTTTATTAATACTACTAAACTCCTTATCTAATGTACATTTTATTATTCTTTTTTATAATTAGAGTCGATAGCCTGTGTTGCTAGTGCTCAAATGTCTTTTTTTTAGTCTAAGAATTCATTTCATTAGTCTAAAATTAAAATAATAATAATAATAATATCTGATTTCACCTTTTAGTTATAATTTTTTATTTAAAAGCCGAAATTTATAAGAAAAATAATTGGTATCAAACGGAAAATATAAATATATATACATACAGATCTATGCGTAGATGTATATGTATTCATGTGTTGCCAGCGTAAGGACTATACCAATCCCTGCTAAAGACACTTAAGAGCTGTTCTCTTATACCTGCGGCGGACGTACTATTGTTAACTGCTTGCAGGTACAAGCCAATACCCGCCGTATCTGTAAAGTAGTCTCCAGACCAATTTGATGTTCCAATATATGCCGCATTGTCAGTAACCATGTACTTATTGTGATTAACTCGGCTGTGTGGTATTTTCAATTGATCTTGGTTTATAGGTACAATAAATCGGCGTACCTGTATATCGACGCCTTTCAGGGATTTGGTTAGATCAGTTAAAGATTTCAGAAAATAGTTTTCAGATTTACTTGAATAACGCCACCAAGAAATAAGTAATTTTATTTTTACTTTATTTTCAATAGCCACTTTTCTCAAAGCATCATCGATAAAAGGCCAATATCTCATGTTTTCGGTATACATTATAAGCGGATAGTAGTCCATCACTGCGACATACACAAAAGATTTTGCATCATTTATGGTTTTCAATATGCATTCCAAATCATCCACCCGACCGGCCGATGTCAACGGCGGTGGAGAGCTCGAAACCACTGCGTGCAAATTATTTCCACTACTATTCACAATTATAGGGTTAGCAAAATTGAAATTCGTGGAATATTCCTTCGGCCATTTCTTAGGAATATTGGCTGTTTGATTACCAAGATACCAATATTCATTAAAGATTTTCATAAAGTCTTCAGATAATGTTTTGCAATTTATACCAAGGACGCCTAACTCTTTAACTTGGGTCAAAGATCTCCAATCCATATTCGCACTTCCCAGATAAAAATGCTTATTATCTACAACCCATAATTTTGTATGTAAGACTCCTCCGTCTAACAAACGAGTAAAGTTGACGGAACGCACTTCAGCTGCTCCTATTTGTTGCAATATTTCAGTATCTGAATTGTTTGAAATGGCTGTCGGCTCGCTTTGTGCGATACGAATTGTAATGTCACGATTCGCTCCTTTTGCTTTAATAGCTTCATATATATTTTCCCCTAATATAGCTGAAGGATGGTCAACGACGTCCGATCCTAACATTGTCCAATAAAAAGAACCGATATTTAACGACTCTTCGGTGAAATTTATTAGGATTTTCCAGGCATTATACGTTGATAAAAACTTTGGACTATTTTCACTGTAATTTAGGCCGTCAGGAATGCTTTCCACCAATTGAAGACTACATTGCCCGTTAAAGGCGTATTCATTCTTAACAACACCATTACGAAATATACTATAGATAACTAATCCGCTTGTAATGAAGATTATAAAACAGCAGGCTCGATGCCACCATGTAGAAGATCTGACCGATGTCGTTGTTAAATATTCAAGAGGGATTTGGAAGTACGCCCGCTCGGTATGCTGTACTTTAGGATATTTCATCTTCATATTTGATATTGTAAACACACATCGAAAAAAGGAAGGCGTACACTTTATTGATTTCAACAAAAAATTGTTGGCATTAGTTTAGTCCTTCAGCCATTGCAGCATCTACATATGAAATATTCCAAATTGAATCCCTTGCTGGTGCGTATATAATTCGACACTTAATTATCTAATTTCGATTTAGACAGCTATTGTCACATAGGAAAGGAATGCTTAGCATAGTTTTCTTCTTTTTACTGTAGTTTTGTAATGCATTTTCATTTTGTAATACCAAATGTCAGCAGCTCAGTAATTTTTTACGTTCAAAAGAATAAAAAGAAGAAGACAATAATTTGTTTTGTGTGCTAAAAATTAGGGATTATTGCAATGGACACTATGTCTACAGGTTCCGTCAGCCCAAGCAAAATTAAAACTAAGGATACAAGATGCCGCACATGTATAAAAACTGCATCAAGTTATCTGTCCTTGCAACAAGAAATTAACGAAGTTGATAATCATTCAAAAACTTACGGCGAGCTATTGAAGGATATATTACAATTGGATGTAAGTTTTAACATACACAATGTTTTGTGAAAACATTAGACCTAATCCTGTTATTGAATGCTTAGTGTACTTCTGTTTTAGAAGATCAACTGCCGCAAAAAATATGCAAAAAATGCGCCAGTTTGCTAAAGAGAATTCATAAGTTTGTAATACTAGCACGTAAGCGACATGAAGAATTTATTTTATGCAGTCTTACAACTCAAAACTGCTTGAAAGAAATTCCCATTGATTTGCCTTTACTTAATGATGTACAAATTAAGGCAGATCCTGATGAAAACGAAACACCACAACAACATTTGCTAGAACTAGTGGAAGTGCAAATTAAAACAGAACCAGAAGTAACGGAAATTTTATGGAGTGAGACCGAAAAAGCTGATCGTTCCTTTACGACTAACGTAAAACTTAATAGAGCCAAGACAATGGACAAAAATACGTTAAGGTAAATAATTGCAACTGATTAAAAACATAACCTGCAATCATGAGGTTTTTATTAGTAATTGCCGTGTGGAAAATATAAGCAGTGATGCTACCGACGTCTCGTCGGCCGTTGAAGATGATGTAGCAGAAGAATTCAATTTGCCGCTTAAAGCATTGGCCGTGCGTTGCGATGTTTGCGATAAAGTGTACGAGAATGCAGCAGCTTTGAAAAAACATAAAACATACACTCATATGCCAGACGAACAAAAGATACCTTGTGCATTATGCAATTTTAAAACTAGCCGCACGTCAGCAATTAAGGTTCATTTAAGAAACATGCATGGTCCGGAAACTGTAGATAAATATTTTAAGCCTATCACTGTTTTTAAAGGCAGTTTCTGTTGTACCTTATGTCCTAAGCGATACAGTCGCAAAGGCGATTTGCAAAGACACGTTAAGCAAGTACACATTAATGGTGAGAACATCATTAAAAACCCAAAGTCAGCCCGTAAAACTAAAAAGGGATTAGTTCGGACCTATTTATGCACGTTTTGCGGTCAGTCATTTGGCAGAAAGAGCACGTTAAGCACACATGTCCGTATACATACTGATGATAGACCATACAAATGTGAATTCTGTGAAAAAACTTTCAAAAGTTTAGTAAATTTAAAATATCATTTGGTAACGCATAGCGACGAAAAACCACATACTTGTTCCGAATGTGGTAAATCATTTAATCGTAAAGATAAATTGCGCAGGCACATGCGAGTTCATTCTGATTTACGACGTTATAAGTGTAGCGAATGTGAAAAATCATTTAAATATTCCTGCGTGTTGAAAACTCACATGCAAATACATTTAGGACGGGATTCATTCGCTAGCAAATTTGGCGATGACAAGCTTTCATTAGCAAAATCTCTAAGTACGCAGAGTGTGCCAAATGAAAACGACTAATGAAGGAAATTCAAATTTGAAAATATGAGGGGTTGTTATTTCACTCTGACCTACAATTGATTATTATGATAAGTCATTTTTTAAATATATTCTCCAAGTAAATAAATGCTCAACAATAACATTCTGAAGTAATATATTTGTATCGCTTGCACAATAATATATCTAAAAATTTTCGGAAGTTGCATAATATTTCATCATAGACTTCGTATGCTTGAATTGCAAGCCTTCTGTTGCAGCTAATGCTTCGTCGATGAAACTTTGCGAATTATGTATAGTAGTTCCTCCCAGGATGACACGATAGCCGTTATTGTTCAGCTGATGAACTGCCAAAGCTTCCTCATAAGTAGTTCCCCCTATAATAAAAACTACAACTTCTTGAGGTGGTCGCCGAAATGGCACTAATTCTGAATTAATGGCCGGATATAATGGATCTAATTCACGGCCTTTAAAAATATCTTCTAAAGTTTCCTTCAGTAGTGGCGTATGCTGAGTAAAAACATTTTCTACGCCCTTCAATCCCTTAATTAGATTCCGTGTCAATTTTACAGCATCTGTTATGCGTACCAAACTAAATACCTCTCCTTGCCGTACATGAGTACCAGCGTATTCAATCAAACTAGGTATTATGTGAGCTTGGTCGCTTCGCATTTTGATTATTTGCAATAGGCCCGAAGTGTCGCAATTCGCGTGACGTTCATATCGCAAAGCATACAGAACTACTAATTTTACGGCATCATTAATAGCTATTCTTTCATCTGCAATAATTTTCTTAATACGTTGCAGCTGAGCGGAGTGCTCGGCCTTACAAGCTATTTCTTGTTCCAATTCAGAAACTTCAAACAGATTACGTTTGCTGGTTAAATTAGACAACTCACCCATTATGCATAAATGTTTCTGAACAGTGCCTGACATTTTCTTGAACTGCGGATATGATTCAATAAAATTTTTCATATCAGCTATACTTTCGACCTTCTTGTGATCCTTGGCCTTACGCTGAAACTCCTCCATTAAACTTTTAATGGTTGAGCCTATCTCACCGAAGTTTGCATACATATTCTTACTATAGAATTCATCTTGCTCACCGGATAAAACCAATTCTTTAAAATCATTAGGTACGCCTTGAATATTAGACAAATCTAGTCTGTTATTTCGTATTGTTAGTAGCTCATGAACCATAGCTTGATAAGTCCACTGATGTAGTAAAGGCGTGACCGGATCATCACGACGGTCGAGTAATAAGAGCAGAGGTGGAGCTGCTCCATTTTCTTGTTGTCGAAATTCAAAAAGTGTGGAGTCTTTAGTGATTTGCTCAAATATTTGTTTGGCCAAATTTTGCGCTACCGACGATCCAGCTCGATAGCGTATTACAGGATTTAATCTCAACGTTAGCAATACACCAATAATACCTTGTACAGAACGAGTTAAAGCTTCTGGAAGCCAATTTAAACGCTGCATGGATTTTGGTATATTTAAAGAAAATAAATTGGGATTCACACTTAAATAATCAGCATAAAACTCCTTCACCTCCCTTACAGATTCGCTCTCATCACATTCAGCCAGAAATTTGATATCAGTACGTGGTATGATATTACTAAAATCTATTATATACATATGTAAATAATAAATATATGTTTTAATGTAATATTTAATTTATTAATTATATATGTAATGGAACTTACATATATAATATGAACCATATTTGGGACTACGTAATTCGTTTGCTAGAAGTTGAATGTTTTGTTTGGTTGGTCTAATAAAAACTATACATTTGAGATATTTCATGCGCTCATTAGAACGCCCAGAATCCAGGCGTTCAAATAAATACACCTCGCGTTGCAGCATATCCGACTGACTAAAAGCCATTGATATAATGCTAGTCTACAGAAATGGAAAATTTTTAAATTTTTTAATGAAAGCAGAATTGAACAGACTTACAGTCTCTCGATCCAGTAACATGTTTTTCATGCCTGGTCCTGACTCACTACACATTTTTTCAATGTACAGTCTAATACCGTTTATTAAATTCATGGTTACTTTTTGGAGTAGCCTCTGTACAATTAAATTAACTTTTTTTATAAAAATGCACTTTATTTCTTGCACCGTAGACATAAAGCTGCCATATCAGAATTTTGTAAAAATTTGTTACTTTATTGAGTGTGCAATAAAAGTAGACGAAATCGAATAAAGTGAAGAAAAAATTGCTTGAAAAACTATGAATTAAAAACAAACAGATAATAAATATTAACATTAAAAAAATTATATTATCGAAATTCAGCGAATCAATTAGTCGAGTTATATTTCTGCGTTCAATCTTTTCGGTGTTATCAACTTATTAGATTTTCGCTAACGTCATATAAAAGTATGCATATCTAGTTCACTTATTCGGTTAATATGACATAAATACTAGTATGTCGTAGCGGACGTTGAACACGCAAACAATAATAAAAAATTAATTTAATTAAAATTAGGAAATTTAAAGAAAAAATGTAGCAAAGTATTATAACCCTAAAGCAATCTCTATAATTATTAAGTTTGAGAAAAAGGACTTCGCATTCACCCGAATTTCTCTCAATTAGCACGGCGAATTATGTCATTGATTCGTTAAAGTTGAGACGAAAAACAAAAAGCAACTGATCTGAGCTTTATTTAAAACAAATATATATGTATAAAGAAATGTACAAACAATATATATACAGATTGAAGATCAATTACCGCAAAGACTGGAAAATATGCACTAGCTTACTAAAGAATCTTTATCACGGACACGGCGTGATCGATTCAGCATTGCCTATTTGATGTTGCAACTCATAACCATTTAAATAGCTAGAAATATGCCGCCACTAAAAGCAACACAAACACTTTACAGTAAGCCAAGCTTTGTTGGGCAACAGTATTGCAAGAGTAATCTAAATTAAGCCATAGTAACTACACAAACCCATGGGAGCAAAACCCAATTAGTGAATGCGATGGGGTTAATGATACGGAGAGCAAAACGAAAATGTTGATCTAATCTTAATATACATTTTAAAGGGGATGAGATGTAGCACTCTGTCACACTGGCATTCACCTTTCAACATGTCACACCTATATAAAGTGCTCTCGTAGTGTTAGTTATTTATCAAATCATGTTGACGAACATATATATACGTGCATAGTACACGCTATGCCACTCTAAGACTATTTTTCGCCTATTTAATTTTTAAGCTTTTCTCTCCTTCTCTCTTTCTCTCTGTGTATTTTTTCGTTTAAAAAAGTCATATTCCGTACTTACCATTAATTCCCAAGTAATTGCATCAAGGAATTCTTCTGGTATTTGTAATGTTGATTCTTTATTCAATTCGGGTACACAACGTGACGGAGATCGTTGACCCACTTCTTCGGCGATTCTCTGACGTTCTAAAGGATCGTAAGGGTTGGTTATTTCATTCCAAATGCTTTTCACCAATTCACGATCAACCGTATCTAAAGAACGAGCTGGTAAGCCCCATATTTGAATTTTACGCAAGACTGGTGCGCATTTCTGATTAGCACGTATAATCAATTTAATGCTATTAGTATTAGATAACATGCGATGAGCAGTCTTAAAAAAGAAAACTGTCTCACTAGGTTGTTGTTCGGTGCGGCCACTGGGATAGTGGGGATAGCTCGTACTTGCGGGATTCAAATTGTGCGTGCACTTAAGGCTGAAGACTATGCAAATTTTCTGGACGAGCGAAGTGCTGTTGTAGTTGCTCAGAAAAAAGAGCTACAAGAAAAATGTAAAGCCAAAATGTTACGTACTGCTTAAGATTAAAATTTAAAAATGTAAATTTATTAC
>NW_024005782.1:0-5166 GCF_014805625.2 Glossina fuscipes | reverse complement strand
CAAGAAATATTACAAGCCTCTTCCTGCCAGTTTTACTTGATTATTTTGGAAAATTACATGCGACGGGGTGACTCGTTGTTGTGTTGTAAATTTTCCAAAATTATATTAGGTGCATAGAAATTCAATATGTTTTGTTTTTGTGAATGCAGCGATTTAGAAAGGGAAAGACTTGAGCATTTGTTTTTTTTTTTTTCAAGAGAGGATCATCATTGGTTTTATTATCATTCGCCTGTTGGGGGTAGTTTTCATTCAGTGACTTCAGACTTTCAAATCTGTGAACTGATAACACATAACCTGTGTTCATGCCTTATGTAATGAATGTACAAAACAACATTGCAAAGGTGCGTTCGAATTTTCAACATTTTGAAGGGATCATATAAAAAATTGAAAATATTTTTTTTACCCTACACCTCTTGTGGTACATGGTATATTAAGTTAGTGTGATCGTTTGTACCACGCAGAAGCGCTTAAGAAAGACTCAACTTTTATTCGATCCGATCGATTCAGAATCATAACCTGAATTGATCTAACCCTGTTTGTCCGTCTATTCGTCCGAAAAAAATTTTTGTTCAAGCTACAGGTCGCATTTTTTGAGTAATTTCGATGAAATTTGGAACGCAGACGTGTTTTGACCCAAGAACGTGCGTTGTTGGATATGTTTCGGATCAGTCCATTTTTTCGACCAGTTTCCATATAACGGTCTATTCTGAAAAGTCGTTACATGGAAAAAAATTCTCCGCAGAAGTGTCTAAGCAGTAGCATTCGGCATTCTAAATTGTTATGAGAACTTTGGACGGACTCGGGCAATTTTTGACCCCACTCTCCTACAACCAAAATTAAAGCTCCAAAATGAAAATTATATCATAATAGCAGTCCAACATAAAAAGATTAACTGTACCAAGTTTGGAGCATCTCGGCCTATAACGATTTTCACTAAAACTGATCCTTTGTAGAGAAAAGTCTAAGTTTTACTGTGTGGTAATCGACATTAACCTATAATCTACTTATAGCCCTACAAAATTTGAACCATTTGCGTCTAGTTTTGGATGCTGCCCTATATAAGGATTAAACATGTAGGTCGCGTTTTGGGTCCGCTTTCCCATTAATGCGCACATGAAAAATATGCCTTTATATAGAAACAAGATATAGCTTTTGTGTTCTATAGTAAATATAAGAATTGTGTTAGGCAATGTAGTGTAGGGTATTTAAGGGTTGGCCTTGTCCGGCTATATGTTCTTACTTATTACAAAGGTTAGTGGTTACAATGTAAGCATGATGACGCGTCAAAGGAATGTTTTTTATTATGCAGATTGACTGCAATGAAGTAAATGTCAAGGTCAGAAGAAAGAAGATTTGACTCTACCACTCATTGCTAGGGGAATCAGAAAAATTGTTTTCAAAGGGTTGATAAAGAAAATTCATTAATAGGTCCGCAGGACTATTAGGGTGTGATGTTACATATTCATAAATTTTCCTTAAATAGAAAATTATATTTTCAAGGGTGACTTGTTGTCTTCGTAAATTTTCCAAAATAAGAAAAAAAACAACTTTTTCAATGAAGATCATCACATGTTGTATTATGCCAGCAGTTTAGTTTAATTTCATATCTACCATTGCAGAGAATTTTCCCCGATATTTTTCATGCGAAAAGAGATGAAGAAAAACACCATTTAACATAGACCATATTTCCTCTTCTCCTTACAACTTTTTCAATTAAATACATTTGGGGATATTTAGTTTTTATCAGTTCATATTCCTAAAATCCACCTCTAACTGCATGTCCATGATAGTCTTCTAGCATATATATGGTTGGGTTTGTACTTGTTATAGTTTTCACCCTAAAGATCTCTGTAGTCCAGTTGGATGTGTAGCCCTTCTCGGATCGGTGCTTACATTTGCTTATTCATACTCAAAATGTAACATCAGTTTTATGCCTCCTCTCGTGGTTTGCCACCTCTCGGCGGTTAGTATCCTCCAACGCTGGTCATTCGGAAAGTCCTTCATCGACGTATGCTGGACAATATGCCGCCATATTCATTTCTTTATTTTTCTGATAAACATTATTCAAACACTGTTAAATGAATGTTGTGTACTTGAATGCGTTGCCCGCTTTTTATACCATAATCCCGTAATACGATAGTTATTATGTTGTCTAATCTGTAGATCTATTATCTTATATAATCCATAAATCGAAAAATATTTTCCTCAATACACCCGAAAAAAAAAATTGAAATTTTCCAAATTTCCAAACTAAATCCTTACAATGTAATTATATTCTTATTACATTCGTCTAAAAAACCAATTTCCCATAAATAAAAAACTCCTTATCACATACAAAATATTTTTTATATTTTAATTAATTCAAATGGTTTTGTGGTTTCCTTTCTTTTTTTGTAACTTACAATGTAATTATTTTCTTATCACACATTCTTCTGAAAACCAAAACTCGTATATATAACCATATCACATTAAAAAAATAAAATATTTTTTAATTAATTCAAATTTTTGTGGTTTCCTTCTTTTTTTATATTTATAACGTATATTATAATACGTATTGCCACACAACAAATTTCCTATGCTGTATGGCGTACTCAGTTTAAAAGTTGGTTGCAACACCACAGCAAAACATGCAATTAGCTTCCTATACTGTAGGGTATACTCAATTAATAAAATGGTTTGCAACATCGCCGCAAAACATGCAATTAAATTCCTGTGCTGTAGGTTATTCTGAAAATTTATGTTAATAACAGCTTATCACATACATTCCACGCCTACGTACATTACAAGTTCAGCACAACAACGCTCTGGATAAACCAAAATCGTATTACTAACGCCTTACCATATACAAAAATATTTCTATTTAGTTAATTGTCCTCTTTTTCACATAATTAATAGCACAAAAATTTGTACACACACACACACAAGTTCTAGACTTATGGTCAAAAAATATATATATAGGTCAGGCATTAAAAAACCGTATAAAAAACCCCATAGAACAATTCATTTCATACACTTTAGGGTACATTTAGTTTACAACACGGTTTGCAACAGCGCCACAACAACATGCTCGACACGAACACTCATTTCGAATGCTCGGGTCCAAAAACTCACACGAACATCATTAGGATCACATTCGGACACCTTCGGGTGACTTTAACCTGAACACTAAAAAAAGCCGTGACTCAGTCCACAAACAATTTTTTTTTTCAATGTAGGAGAGTCTAAAAGTCACTATTTACCGGCATTGTGCAGCGCAAATGTACGAAAAAAGTGGCTTACAAGGTACATATATTAATTACCCACTCATGCCGTTGCCATTCTGCTCGTTGCAAGAATGTTGTAGATATATTGAAAGTTTTTGCACGCGGCTTGGTATTGAAAATGGTCCAAATTAGTTTGGATTTTTGCTCGTTACTCGGAAATTACTAAAGTTCGAAGGATGAAACTTTCCACCTTTACTGTACGGAACACTCTATTCTTTAGATCCAATAATCGAATTTTTATTTTTTTCCCTTTTTTGAGGTCTTATGCTTAGGCAGAACGTTTAAAACTGTTTTGTGCACTCCCCAAATGACAATTAATTCTCTGTATAAAAATGGGTTAATTCCGTGATTTATTTTTTTCTTAATAATACCAGTGATGTGGGCATCAAATAAAAGAACTTGGAGAGTAGAATGCGAAAAGCATAGTGATGGGTATGCGAGATTCGGCCCCGCCGAATATAACTTTCTTAGTTGCTTTTATATAAAAATATTTGCTGATATGAAAATTTTCACTGACATTTTTCAAATCATTTGGCGAATATGGAATTTAGAATTGGTCAGTTTTTCAAAGTAAATTAGGAAAGGAGAATAAGCTATATTCGGTACGTACATATCTGCTGGGTGATCTTTTTTCGTACTTACACATTTACACAGAGTGATAATGACTCTTTAGAGGAATTGGCCCAAACGTGCACCAAAAGAGGCGGTGAGGTTCTTTGAGAGGAAAGCATTTAATCCGAAAATAGGTAAACTGTAGAAAATAGTGAACAGAGACTCTGTATGACCCATAAACATGATTGTTAGGACCCAGATACAGTCTTCCACTCAACGAACAAACCTCGATTTTAAAATTAAACCTAAAATGCTGATAATGTGTTAACTTCGCCTACTACAATACCTATACGTGCGTTTTATCGTATTTTGATTTGAATGCCAACCCTTTCTTCGTACGCATACATTTCCTGCACGTTCTTGCAGATAATTAAATGTATGCATCTATATGCATTTCTTCACTTACATTTTACTTTCATTTGGCATTGGAAGTTCATTTAATTCACAAAGGCATGGACATGCCAGAGACCTTCATTAACAAGCTTCGTTGCATTTATTTTATTAATCAGAGGCAAATAAAACATTTTCCCATCATCTTACGAAAAATCGATTCACTATTCTAAAAATACTGGGCTCCAATCACTTGGTTCCACTAGATGAGCATCATAAAAACGCAAAAGATTTTTTTTTCGCCTGTGTTCATCTGGTGTGATGAAAATTTTTGCATTAGTGTATGTATTTTTCACGTCACAGTTCAAATGATTGAGGCAGACATAGTTATATATATACCGTAGCCCGTATTCACTTAAAAACAATGCATGCGATGTCATGTCAAGACAGCGTTAACAGAATTTTTGCTCCTGCAACCAATGAGAATGAAAGAGTAAGCGTATAAATTACTGTTAATTAACAGCATTGCTGCTGTTATTGGTAATAGATAGACAGAAAGTCCCTAAGACTCTTCTCATCTCAATTTTGAGCAAAATGTTGGAACACCTATCTATTTCGTTGTGTCCGGTTATATGATCTTCATATCACGCATTTCGTTAGCTTAGCTCTCTTTGCTGCTTTCCTGAATTTACCGTCACTCAGTAAATCAGTTGTAAACAAAAGTACAGCGTGTTCGGCTAGAAAAAAGCGTAGTTGTAAAGGGTTAAGGGTGTATTCAAATGGTGAAAATTATATAATAGGTTCTCAGAAAACCGAACAAGAAATATTACAAGCCTCTTCCTGCCAGTTTTACTTGATTATTTTGGAAAATTACATGCGACGGGGTGACTCGTTGTTGTGTTGTAAATTTTCCAAAATTATATTAGGTGCATAGAAATTCAATATGTTTTGTTTTTGTGAA